>NC_056683.1:28835364-29044031 GCF_018350215.1 Panthera leo | reverse complement strand
CGCCCAATCTGGAAGAAAATTTGAAAGGACTCATAACTAGTAAGGAAATCGAATTAGTAATAAAAAATCTGCCAAAAAACAAGAGTCCAGGGCCAGATGCCTTTCCAGGGGAATTCTACCAAACATTTAAGGAAGAGTTAACACCCATTCTCTTGAAACTGTTCCAAAAAATAAAAATGGAAGGAAAAACTTCCAAACTCTTTCTATGAAGCCAGCATTTACTTGATTCCAAAACCAGAGACCCCACTAAAAAGGAGAAATATAGACCACAATTCCCTGATGAACATGGATAAAAAAATCCTCAACAGATCCAACAAGATCCAACAATACATTAAAATAATTATTCACCACGACCAAGTGGGATTTATATCTGGAATGCAGGGCTGGTTCCATATCCACAAAGCAATTAACGTGATTCATCACATCAATAAAGGACAAGAACCATAAGATCCTCTCAATAGATGCAGAGAAAGCATTTGACAAAATATAGCATGCTTTCTTGATAAAAACCCTCAAGAAAGTAGGGATAGAAGGATCATACCTCGAGATCATAAAAGCCATATATGAACAACCCAATGCTCCATCCTCAATGGGGAAAAACTGACAGCTTTCCCCCTAAGGTCAGGAACAAGACAAGGATGTCCACTCTCACCACTGTTATTCAACATAGTATGGGAAGTTTTTGCCTCTGCAATCAGACCACACAAAGAAATAAAAGGCATGCAAATTGGCCAGAAGGAGTTCAAACTTTCATTCTTTGCAGAAGACACGATACTCTATATGGAAAACCCAAAAGATTCCACCAAAAAACTGCTAGAACTGATTCATGAATTCAGCAAAGTTGCAGATATAAAATCAATGCATAAATCGGTTGCATTGCTATTCACCAACAATGAAGCAACAGAAAGAGAAATCAAGGAATCTATCCCATTTACAGTTGCACCACACACCATAAAATACTTAGGAATAAATCTAACCAAAGAGGTAAAAAAAAATCTATACACTGAAAACTATAGAAAGCTTATGAAAGAAATTGAAGAAGACACAAAAAAAGGAAAAAGATTCCATGCTCCTGGATAGAAAGAACAAATATTGTTAAAATGTCGATACTACTCAAAGCAATCTACATATTCAATGCAATCCCTATCAAAGTAACACCAGCGTTCTTCACAGAGCTAGAACAAATAATCCTAAAATTTGTATGGAACCAGAAAAGACCCCGAATAGCCAAAGCAATCTTGAAAAACAAAACCAAAGTAGGAGGCATCACAATCCCAGACTTCAAGCTATACTATAAAGCTGTAATCATCAAGACAATATGGTACGGGCACAAGAACAGACACTCAGATCAATGGAACAGAATAGAGAACCCAGAAATGGACCCACAAATGTATGGCCAACTAATCTTTGACAAAGCAGGAAAGAATATCCAATGGAATAAAGACAGTCTCTTCAGCAAGTGGTGCTGGGAAAACTGGACAGAGACATGCAGAAGAATGATTCTGGACCATTTTCTTACACCACACACACAAAAAACTCAAAATGGATGAAAGACCTCACCGTAGGACAGGAAACCATCAAAATCCTTGAGGAGAAAGCAGGCAAAAACCTCTTTGATCTTGGCCACAGCAACTTCTTACTCAAAACACATCTCCAGAGGCAAGGGATAAAAGCAAAAATGAACTACTGGGACCTCATCAAAATAAAAAGCTTCTGCATAGCAAAGGAAACAATCAGCAAAACTAAAAGGCAACCGACAGAATGGGAGAAGATATTTGCAAATGATATATCAGATAAAGGGTTAATATCCAAAATCTATAAAGAACATGTCAAACTCAACACCCAAAAAACAAATAATCCCAGTGAAGAAATGGGTGAAAGACATGAATAGACACTTCTCCAAAAAAGACTTCCAGATGGCCAAATGACACATGAAAAAATACTCATCACTCATCAACAGGGAAATGCAAATCAAAACCATAACGCAATACCACCTTACACTTGTCAGAATGGCTAAGATTAACAACTCAGAAAACAGATGTTGGCGAGGATGTGGAGAAAGAGGATCTCTTTTGCATTTTTGGTGGGAATGCAAGCTAGTGTGGCCACTCTGGAAAACAGTATGGAGGTTCCTCAAAAAACTAAAAATAGAACTACCCTACAACCCAGCAATTGCAGTCATAGGCATTTTTCCATGGGATACAGGTGTGCTGTTTCGAAGGGAAACATGCACCCCCATGTTTATAGCAGCACTATCAACAGTAGCCAAAGTATGGAAAGAGCCCAAATGTCCATCGATGGATGAATGGATAAAGATGTGGTATATATATATACAATGGAGTATTACTCACCAATCAAACAGAATGAAATCTTGCCGTTTGCAACTACATGGATGGAACTGGAGGGTATTATGCTAAGTGAAATTAGTCACAGAAAGACAAAAATCATATGACTTCACTCATATGAGTACTTTAAGAGACAAAACAGATGAACGTAAGGGAAGGGAAACAAAAATAAAAACAGGGAGGGGAACAAAACAGAAGACACTCATAAATATGGGGAACACACTGAAGGTTGCTGGAGGGGTCGTGGGCGGGGGGATGGGCTACATGGGTAAAGGGCATTAAAGAGTCTACTCCTGAAATCATTGTTTCACTATTTTGGATGTGAATTTTAAAAAATAAAAAATAGGGGCCCCTGGGTGGCTCAGTCGGTTAAACGTCCAACTTTGGCTCAGGTCATGATCTTGTGGTCCATGAGTTAGAGCCCCGTGTCGGGCTCTGTGCTGACAGCTCCGAGTCTGGAGCCTGCTTCGGATTCTGTGTCTCCCTCTCTCTCTGCCCCTCCCCTGTTCATGCTCTGTCTCTCTGTGTCTCAAAAATAAATAAACGTTAAAAAATTTTTTTTAATTTGGGGCATCTTGGTGCCTCAGTTTTCAGCATCCAACTTCAGCTCAGGTCACGATCCCGAGGTCTGTGGGTTTGAGCCTCACGTTGGGGGCTCTGTGCTGATAGCTCAGAGCCTGGAGCCTGTTTCCAATTCTGTGTCTCCCTCTCTCTGGCTTCCCCTGCTCACACTTTGTCTCACTCTTTCTCTCAAAAATAAACATTTAAAAAATTTAAAAAAATAAAACAAAATAAACTGAAATGTGGGCTTTCCATAGAGCCATTTCTATCCCATTGCCGTTTGCCAACTAGGACTTGGTTTGCAGGCTGGGTAGGGCAGTGAGGCTGTCAATCACACAGTGAGCTCCCAGGGATTGGTGGTGTGTTCTCACTTGGATTCTGTGCTAGCCAAGAGTAGGTAGTGTCTGACAACCCACAGGAAAGATTGCCCTGCTGTCAGAGAGCACTTAGTGCTTGGCCTAACGGTCTGAAGAGCACATAATCCACACATGCGAGGTATGTTCCAGGACCTAGACTGGGCAGAAAGTGGCTACTCAAGACCTAATGGGCCACAGGAACCAAGTTCCAAACACTTGAGTAGCGGCCTGGAGCATGGACCCACTAATCCCTGCTGCCTCTATCCCCTGAGGGGAAGTGCAGGAAAAAGAGCCCAGGCCAGAAGTTTCCCCTCTCTTTTAGAAGGAAATATGAAGACCTTTTGCAGACTTGGATTTCAGGAGGTTTCCTTTAGAGGTTTTGTCTCTGGCCACAGGGTTTTCTCACTCCTTAGATAGGACCTTACCAGGAAATTGTCATTCTAGAAACTTCATTCTAATCTTTGTCCTATTCTCATCTATAACGAAGCACTTTGGCTTTCCCCATTTCTAGTTCAATGAACACCTGTTTTCTTTTTGCAAAGCAGTTTCACCCTGGGTGACATTCGGAGCCAGTGTCTCAGAGGAATATCCTTTCCTTTAAGTCAGGAATCTGGTCAAGTTCTTATGTCTCTGACATAGGTTGGGATAAGGGACCCCTCATTATTTGCCTTTCAGAAGTATGTTGCCAATGGGAGGCATAGGGCCCTTGAAGGTGCCCAGCAGAGTGTCTGTGTGTTGGCAACACCAGGGTTTGGGAGGGAGCTGGCCTTACTTCTGGTTGAAGGAGAAACTATGTGATATTTCATTCCCAGATTCATCCTAATTTCCTCTGTAATATAGAACTTTGGCCTTCCTTCTAGCCCTTGCCAATCATTTTCTGTTTTCATAACTAGGTCATGGGTCACAACCAGGAGAAAATGGTCTATCAGCCATGCAGCCAACATCCAGAATTTGTGATGAACTACCATTCTTGTCCTCTGCTATATGTGAGAGCAATTGGTTACTTCAACCCAAAGAATGACCCTCCTGTCCATGAGCGCCTATTGTTTGACTTTCCTGGTAATCTCTGTAATGTGTAGCCAGCTTGCCTCCCTCCCCTGGCTGATTGAAATATTTTCATCTTCTAAGGCAAATGGATTAGGCATGCACAATATTCTGCAGGACAATTCAGCCCAAAAGAGCCCTTAGAAGGAATACTGCAACATGACTTGGTTACATTACCTAAAGCACCAACAGGACCACTAACCGGCTATCACTGAATCACTGCTCTTCTATGCCCTGAGGGGTAGGGCATACAAAGAAGCCCAGGTCAGGAGTCTTCCTTCTCTTTCTTACAGATGAGAACAGGTCTTATGCTAACTGAGCACCCAGGTGTAGGCAATGGATATTTCCCTTTGCCCCTGCCCACAGGTGTTTCTTACTATTGAAAGAAGTTAAATTCTCAGGAGATTGGGCTAGGCTGTCCTTCTTAGCTTCATCCTGCTCTCCTTTGTAATGAAGCACTTTGGCCCCCTATTTCCATTCTTTTCCTCCTTTTTTTTTTTTTTTTCCAAATGATCTCACTGGAGTCCCTTCAGAGTGTGTCTCAGAGCAATATCCTCCACTTTAAACTGGGGGCTCTGGCTGAGTCCTGGGGACTCTGTCATAGATTGGCAACAGGAACCCTTATAACTTCCCATCAGAACTCTGTTCACAATGAGAAGCCTAAGGCATATGAAGTTGCAAAGCAGGTTATGTATAGGTATCTGGAGGAAGTCCCAGAGGGTTGAGGAGGGACTGGCATTACATATGCATCAAGGAGAAATGAGGTAGATATGTGTGCCCAGCATTATCTCATTCCCATCCATAATGTAGATCCTTGATCTCCCTTATAACAATTCCCACCAATTTGCTATTTTTCAAGTCTTGGGTCACATTCAGGGATGATTGGGCTTTCACTCACTTCACACAAGCAAAGCCCAAAGATTGTTGCTAAACTCCCACTCTCTCTGGTCCTGTGCTCTGTGAGAGGAAACAGTGATTTTGTCTCAAAGGAAGGAGGGCTTTCTTGTCCGAGTGCTTGGTGCTAGGCCAGCTCTGGTAAGTGCAGTGAAGGGTAAACATGCCTTAATTCTGTGTCAGCCATAGGCACACTATGCTTCAGGACCTGGTCTACACAGAAAGGGTTCTTTCAAGAACTACTGCATCAGATCCTTGTTCCACACACTTGATCACCAGCTGGGAGAAGGAAGCCCTTGGCTCTGAGTCAATGCTGCATCTATTTCCTAATGGGAAGGACAGGAAAACCCAACAATCCCATTTTCCCTCTGTTTCTGAAGTAAGGACACAGACCTCCTGCAGAATTTTACTCTCAGGTGTAGCCAGTGGAGGTTTCCTTTTCCACCAGCCCTCATGTGTTTCATACTCCCCAGGCAGCCAGATAGCCAGGAGATAGGGGTAGGCACTTAATTCTAACTATAAGCCCATTCTCTTCTGTAATGAAGAACTTTGGTCCTCTGGGTACCTATTTGCATTTTATTGTTCTGTTTTTCAAACTAGGTACTACCCGGGAGCCATTCAGAGCAAGAGCCTCCAAAGAATACACTCTGTTTAAAGTTTAAAATAGAACATTCCAGGATCCATGGGGCTGTGTCAGGTACACAGCTTGAGTCCAAACATTGGTGTGGAGATCCCAGTCAGTTCCTGAGCCAACTGACTGCCCTCA
Organism: Panthera leo; assembly: GCF_018350215.1. Taxonomy (NCBI): domain Eukaryota; kingdom Metazoa; phylum Chordata; class Mammalia; order Carnivora; family Felidae; genus Panthera; species Panthera leo. The sequence goes on along the minus strand of NC_056683.1, from coordinate 29,038,065 downwards.
GTGTCTGGTATTACAGAGGAAGGTAGGCCCCTCTGTCCCTGGGGGCTTGGCACTTAGCTAGAGTCTTTGCAGGGATGAGTAGTGTGCTGGCCTCCCTCCCCTGCCTGACAGAGGTGCCTTCATCCTGCAAAATGGATGTTTCATACAGGTGGACTCTGTTCCAGGCCCTTGTCAGTCAGTGCACAAAGGGACTTTGAAGAGAATACTGCACCCAGGCCGGGTTCTAACCACTAGACCATCACCTGGGAGCCGCAGGCCTTCCCCTGTCTACTAATGGGAAGAAGCAAGAAACAGACCTAAATCCAGGGATTTCCCTCTCTTTTTGAAGGAAGAATTCAGGCCCCTTACTGACAGGACAACCGGGTGTAGCCTGTAAGAGGCTCCCTTCACCAAAGCCCACATGCTTTGCTTATTTCTGAGACAGCCAGCTTGCTAGGAGATGACAATAGTCACTTTATTTTCCACATCATCCCATTCTCATTCTTAGTGTAGAAGTATGGCCCTCCTTGAATCTATTTTCACCCCTTTGCTCTATTTTCACACTAGGTCCTCTCTGGGGCCCATCTCATATAGTCTCTTAGAGGAATATCCTTGGCATTCAGCTGGGGATCCTAGTCACAGCCTTGTGACTGTGGGACAGGTTTGGCCACAGGGCCCCTGGCAAGTTGGTGTCAAAACCATGCAGGCATTCAGACGTCCAGGGCATTGGAATGGCCCAGGTTAGAACTTTGCACTTAGCCTGGGGCAGAGGACTGGGAAGGGAGCTGGCCTCCTTTCTTGGCTGAGAGGACATGAAGATACAGGTGCCCTTTCCAGATTGATCCCATTCCCACTGGAATTATTGAACTTTGGCCTTCCTTATGGACACTCCCTTCCCATGGCTTTATGTCTATTTAGTCTTAGAAGCCATGGCACTGTGACTCACTCAACCCGTGCCCAGGGATAGATTTTCACCCAAGCCTGTGCATGTTGGAGGTGGGTCCCAAGCAAGTCAGCCCAGCCACTGCTAATGGCAGCAATTACAGTTATTGAGACATGGATTTTTCTTCCATCTTGGGCACTGAGGGACCAGCGGGACCACAGGCATTGGGGGTCACCAAACACGAGGAGGTTCTGCGTCATTGCCAAGGCATGAACAGCCCTGTACATTATGAAGTGCCATAACGGCCTCAGTAGCCCAGCAAAGCCACTCTGAGGTCATGGTGTGGCAACCTTGGCATTGGCCTATGCAGTGCTGTCCTCCTTCAGTACACTCAACAGTAGCAAAAGTGACAGTTCTGGCTGGCAGAACTAGGTCAGCAACAGCCTTAAGGAAAGTGGCAGATAGGGTGGAACCCATTAGAGCAGTACCTCTCCCTGGGCACCCTCACACACCCTGGTTTTTGAGGATTTCATTCTGAAACCAAATTGAGAAGGGCTCAATGCAACACCTCTATCACCATCACTGGAACACCACCAAACACCCAAGCTGAAACAAGAGGAGATTACTCTGAAACCCTGTCTCCGTATAGTTTCCAGGCAAACCCTCTTCATCAAAAGGGGTAACGAGTGGCAGTGGAGACAAACACTGCCAGAGTTCTTCATCACATATGAGATTTGGAGGGAGTTGAGAATGAAGTACCCAGCACAGTCTCCTATCTACCAGGTTGTATCTGGAATAAGAAAGGCCCGTGGGCTTAGGCCAAGAGAGCTCTCTGAAGGACTACAACTGGGAGCCCGGTTGGCAAGAAGCCTGCATTTTTCCTTTGGAAGCCAGTGATTTCTGTCTTGGTCTATCTGCCACTTTTCCCATCAGTTGAGGGAGGCAGCAGTGTTAGAGCTGGAGCTACTGGGATCTGATGGCTCTTGCTCAGGAATCTGCAATAAGGACATGGTTCTCTAATTCTTAGCAAGGGCTCTTCCAGTGCTGACCCCCTCCTGGTTTGTACAGATCATATGCAAACTGTCTGCTTTCAGAATGAAGGCAACTCAATCATCCAGGTCAGTGAGACAAGCTGGCTCCCCTTCACCGTCCACAGCACAGCAGGCCAAGCACCAAGTATCCAGGGGCTAAAGGCCTTCTTTCCTTTGGTAGAGCAGAACCTGATAGCTATCACTGAGTACAGAAGCAAAGGGGGAGTTTTCAGCCTACACGGGGGTGCCAGTTGAGTGAGCAATGGCTCCTTGGCTCCTAAGGGGGAAAATTAAATAGAAACACAACAAGGGGAAGGAAATTGGTGCCAGGAAGGCCAAAGCTCAACATTTCACTGGGAATAAAGATCCACTTTGAAAGAAAATGTCTTGCTTCATTTGCCCTGGGCCCAGAAGGAGGCCAGCTCCCTGCCCAAATCTCTGGCCCAGCCTACACACCAAACATCTTCTTCTGGGCTCCTTCAAATGTCTTGGATCCCTGAATGGCTGTATACTTCTGAAACCCAGTGAATTAATGAAGAAGGAGCCCTGTAGCAAAATCTTCCCTCAGTCACAAGGACTAGTCGAGACTCCCAGGTGTCAGGCACGGGGTAGGACTCTTGAGACACTGACTCTGAATGGAAAGTGGGAAAAAACTTATTTGTACAGGAGAGCAAAGATGTGTACAAGGAGGGCCAGAGATCTTCAGAGCTTGGAAGAGGAATTCTATGGAGAATAGAGTGCCCAGCACCAGCTCCTGGTAACTGGCTGCCTGTGTGAAGAAGAAACACCAGAGGGCTTAGGCGAAATCGCCTTCTAGATCCTCCAACTGGGAGCCCTGTGAGCAACAAGCTTGCCTTCTTCCTTCAGAAGGACATAGAGAGCCCAGGAACTTTGTCTACTTTTTTGATTTTCTCATGATTGAATGGAATGAGCAGTGACAGTGTTGTAACTAGGATGTGCCCCCAGATGTGGCTCCAAAGTGTGGAGAGGGACACTGGTGAATTCTACCTGTAAAAGACTTTTTCTATGCTGACCAGCTTCTAGAGAAGTGTTCCTGTATGAACTGTCTGCTTTTCAGAAGGAAGGTGGCTCAATCAGGCAGAGGAAGGATGCGAGCTGACTCCCTTACCAACCCCTTGCTACAAACAGTCAAGCCACAAGCTCAGGGATAAGAAGGCTATGCTCCTTTGGGATTGCCAATGCTCATGGTTGTTACTGAACATGGGCTTGAGTGGGAACCCAACACCCATCCCTGGATGCCTGCTGAGTGAATGCCAGCTTCATGGCTCCTAACGGTCAATAAAGAGGCAGTCAGAAACACAGTAAAGGAGAGGGAATGGCTGTAGCCAGGACCAAAGTGTGTTCGATATTTCCATCCAATGGGAATGCAATCCATGTGGAATGAAAATGTTTATCTTCATTTCCCCTAGGCCGAAATGGAGGCCAGCTCCCCGCTAATATATCTGGCACAGGATCCACAAAAAAAGTTCTTACTGGACCCTTCCTGATGCATTAGGGCTCTGGATTTCCATGTAGTCCTGAAACCAAAAGGCCAGGGCCCCTTTGGCTCCATCTGTGCCAAAGTCACAAGGGCTAGTCACATTGGACATCTACAGGTTGAAGATAGTACTTGGAAAGAATGAATTGGTATGGAGCCTGAGACAAACCTTGATGAATAATAAAGCAATGCCATGAATTTGGATAAATTGATAGCCAGCGTTCTTCATGAAGGATGAGAACTGGATCATGTTTAGAAGAATCTGACAAGCACACTATATTTGTAAATCCTGCTTGCTCAGAAATCACAAGAGCCTTTTGGGGACTTTGGCTACAAGACTGTTCCAAACATGACCTTTGGAACCCTGTGAGCAAGAGGCCCACATTCCCCCTTAAGAAATAGACTGGACATTTGGCTTCTGGTGTGCTTCTGCTCATCATATCCATCATGAGTGGCATCAGTGGGTCTGAAATATGAAGAATGTGCTTCCATGCGGTGATCAAGGAGTAGGAATGAGGCCTAGGTGCACTATTTATTCAAAAGACTTTTTGTGAGATGATTAGGTCATGGAGCATGCTCGACATGCACAGGGTATTCTTCTGAATGAGGGTAGCTCCATCCGTTAGTGGTCAGGGTCCATGTGGCTCCCCATTCTCATGACACCGTAGCCTGTCCAGCTCAGGTCCTGTGGGGCAAGCTGTCTTCTGGGATATCAGACTCTGAGTGCCTTGCATTGGCTCAAGAAAGGCTTGGGAACTCACCTTCACAGCAGGGACCTTGGTTGGTATCGGAGACAGACACAGTGTCTCTGTGTGTGAACTGAGACCAAGCTAGGAAAGTATCAAGTGAAGAGAAGGACTACAAGGTGAGTCAAAACTGTTCATTCAAATGGACAAGGGGGATATCAAGGAAGGATCTTCCTGATCTTCCCTTCTCCTTGTCCCATACGGGAGGCAGAATCCACCCCCAACCTTTGGCTCAGCCTACCCATGAGCATTCTCCCTGGGCACATCCACACATCCTGTGTTTGCGTAAGGCCCCAAATCTGTTCTGATCTCAGACCTAAGAATTGAGTCCCCAAAGGGAGAGAGACTTGGCTAGGGTTAGGCCCAGACATGTTTCAAGGGCAGAACTGACACCAGTCCAGTGACCTCCCTGGAGGGCTGAGTTAAGAGCCATTAAAGTGTGAGGAATGCATAGGGTTTACGCGCAGTGGATGGCCAATTGTGGGTTACAGGCTTAGGTTTAGGCCACATATCCCCCTCTGATGCTCCATTCAGGCAAGAAATCTGGTCAACTGCAGGGTTCCTTGCCGAATATTTCAGCACCCATCCTGTGCCCCGACTGTTCTTTTGTCAGACCTAGGAGGTGGGCCCCCTCAGAAGCAGAGCCATGGCTAAGGTTAAGGTTGGCTGCCTGGAATTGCTAGGGGCAGAATTACCAAAAGTGCCATGATCTGCCTGGACAGCTCAGTTGAGGGCACACAGTCTGGTGGTGTTCAGGCTTAGGGTTTGGATTCAGGAGGCAGACAATTCTGTGGGCCAAGGTTAAGCAAGGTCTCAAGATCCCCTCTTTCATCTCCATTCCTGGTGTGGAAATGTCATGGTGAAATACTGGTGTCCATGCTAAGATATTCCCATGTTGGTCATTGGGCCCAAATCCTTTCTTTTCTCAGACTTCCATGGTGGGTCCCCTTAGGGCCAAAGCCCTGACTAGGGTTAGGGTCAGGTCCCATGAGGTGACAGGATGAACCCCAAGCAGTGTAGTGGTCTCCCCGGAAGGCTGAGTTTAGGGTGCATTGTAATGTGAGGGTCAGGCTTAGTCTTTGTGTTCAAGGGCTGGCATAGTGTGTGGGCCAAGCTTAGGTTTAGCTACAATGTCCCCCTTGGGCAGCTCCATCCCTGCTTTGGAAATGGCATTAAATATTCAAGTTCCATGATGAATAATTCTACACTGGTATGGATCCCAAATCCGTTCTGTTCTCAGATCTAGGAATTGGGTCCCCATAGGAAAAGGCCGTGGCTAGGGTTAAGATTAGGTACTGGGAGGTGTAAGGGGTGGAAATGACACCATCCAGTGATTTACTTTGGGGTGCTGAGTTGAGGGTTCCTGTTAGGGTGTGGGACAAGCATAGAATTAGGATGCAGTGGACGTCCAATTGGGAGTTCCAGGGATGTTTTGGCCCCGGATCTCCTTTGAAGTGCCATTCAGGCCCTCGAAATCCTGTGGTCAACTGCAGGGTTCCTTGCTGAATAATTCAGTGCCCTTCATCGTCCCCAATCTGTTCTTTCCTCAGGGCTAGGAGGTGGGACCCCTAGGAAGCAAAGCCTTGGCAAGGGTTAGGGCTGGTTCCCCGGAAGTGCCAGGAACACAACCACCAAAAGTGCTGTGATCTGCCTGGACATCTGACTTTAGGGCACTTGGTCAGATATGGGTCAGATTTAGTGTTTGAATCAGGCAACAGAAGATTGTGTGGGCTAGAGTTAAGCAAGGTCTCCGGGTCCCCTTCTATAGCTCCAGCTTGGTCCTGGAAATGCCATGACAAAATGTCTGGCTTCCATGCTGAGATATTCTCCATTGGTCATTGAACCCAAATCTGTTCTTTTTGCAGACGTCTGTGGTGGGTCCTTTTAGGGCCAGAGCCCTGGTTAGGGTTCTTGTTAGGTCCCAGGAAGCTCCAGTGGCTGAAACCCCAGCAAAGCAGTGTTCTCTCTGGAAGGGGGAGGCTGAGTTGAGGTTGCATGGTAAGGTGTGAGTCAGGCTTGCCTTTGGGTTCAAGGGCTGGCCTAGAGTGTGTGCCAAGTTTAGCTTTGGACTCAGGATCCCCCTTTGGAAGCTCCATCCCTGTTTTGGAAATGTCATGGTGATTTTACAAGTTCCATGCTGAATAATCTTGCCCTGGTTATGGGCACTAAATCTGTTTTCTTTTCTCAGACCTATGAATTGGTCCCCCACCGGGAAAAAGCCTTGGCTAGGGTCAGGGTTAAGTCTCAGGAAATTTCACGGTCAGAACCAACAGTCCACTGAGAGTCAGTTGAGTGTACCTGTTAGAGTGCAGAACAGTCATAAGGTTTGGGTGCTCTGGACAGCCAAATTTGTGTTCCAGACTTAGGTTTGGGCACTGGATCCTCTTTGAGGCCCCATTCAGGCCCCAGAAATCACATGGTCAAATTCAGTGTACCTTGCTCAATATTTCAGCACACATCATGAGTCACAAGTCTGTTTTTTTTTTTCAGATTTAGGAGGTGATCCCTCTTAGAAGCTGAGTCATGGCTAGGGTTAGGGTTGGCTCCCAGAAGTACCTTGGGCACAAAAACCAACAGTGGTGAGATTCCCTGGATGGCTGGAGGGCCCACAATTGGTTGCGGGTCAGGTTTAGGGTTTAAAAACAGGAACCAAAAGATTGTGTGGGTCATGTTTAACAAAGGTCTCAGAATCCCCTCCTACAGCTCCATCCTGGCCATGGAAATGTCATGGCAAATTCTGGCTTCCAGGCTGAGATATTTTCCATTGGTCATTGGCCCAAATCTTCCTTTTTTTTTCTTTCCCAGATGTCCATGGTGGGCCCCCTTAGGGCCAAAGCCCTGACTGGGGTTACAGTTAGGTTCCACGAGCCTCCAGGCATTGAACTCCCAGCAGTGCTATGGTTTCCTTAGAGGGCTGAGTGCATGGGAGGGTGCGGCTCAAGCTTAGTCTTTGGGTTCAAGGGCTGGCTTAGGGTGTGGGACAAGCTTAAGTTGGGCCTCATTTTCCCCCTTTTTGGGCCTCATTTTCCCCCTTTTGCAGCTCCAACCCTTCTTTGGAAATGGCATGGTGATATTCCAAATTCTACGCTGAATAATCCTGAAAAACTTATGGTCCCCTTATCCATTCTGGCCCTGGACTCTAGTTTTCTGGGAGATTTTTATTAATTCGATTCCTTTATTGGTTAGGTCTGTTCAAATTTTCTATTTCTTCCTGTTTTGATTTTGATAGTATATAGGTTTCTAGGAATTTGTCCATTTCTTCCAGATTGCCCAATTTATTGGCAAATAATTGCTCATAATATTCTATTATAGTTTTTATTTCTGCTGTGTTGGTTTTGATCTCTCCTCTTTCATTCTTGATTTTATTTATTTGGGTCCTTTCCTTTTCATTTTTCATCAAAGTGGCTAGTGGTTTATCAATTTTGTTAATTCTTTCAAAGCACCAGCTTCTGGTTTCATTGAACTTTTCTATTGTTTTTTGTTTTTGCTGTTTGTTGTTTTTTTGTGTTTTTTTTTTTTTTTTGGTTTCAATAGCATTAATTTCTGCTCTAATCTTTATTATTTCGTGTCTCCTGCTGGTTTTGGGTTTTTCTGTTCTTTTTCCAGCTCTTTAAGATTAGGTTGTGTATCTGAGATCTTTCTTCCTTCTTTAGGAAGGCCTGGTTTTCTATATACTTTCCTCTTATGACCACCTTTCCTGCATCCAAGAGATTTTGCATTGTGTTATCATTTTCATTGACTTCCATATACTTTTTAATTTCCTCTTTAACTGCTTGGTTAGCCTATTCATTCTTTAGTAGGTTGTTCTCTGGTCTCCAAGTATTTGTTACTTTTCCAAATTTTTTCTTGTGGTTGATTTTGAGTTTCATAGCGTTGTGGTCTGAAAATATGCACAGTATGATCTCAATCCTTTTGTACTTGTTGAGAGATGATTTGTGCCCCAGTATGTGATCTATTCTGGAGAACATTACATGTGCACTGGAAAAGAATGTATGTATTCTGTTTTAGAATGAAATGTTCTTAATATATCTGTTAAGTCCATCTGGTCCAGTGTGTCATTCAAAGCCATTGTTTTCTTGATTTTCTCTTTATATGATCTGTCCATTGTTGTAAGTGGGGTGTTGGAAGTCCCCGGCTATTATGATAATGAGTTTATGTTTGTGATTTATATATTAGGGTTCCTCCACATTTGGAGCATAAATATTTACAATCATTAGGTCTTATTGGTGGGTAGACACCTTAATTATGATATAATGCCCTTCTACATCTTTGTTATGTTAAAGTCTAGAATGTCTGATATAAGAATGGCTGCTACAACTTTGTCAACCATTAGCATGATAGATGGTTCTCCATCGCCTTACTTCCAATCTGAAGATGTCTTTAGGTCTAAAGTGGGTCCCTTGTAAATAGCATATTGGTGGAAATTTTTTTCTTATCCATTCTGTTACCCTATGTCTTTTGATTGGAGAATTTAGTCCACTGATGTTTAGAGAGAGTACTGAAAGATATGAGCTTATTTCCATTATGTTGCTTGTAGAGTGGGAGTTTCTGGTGGTGTTCTCTGGTCCAATCTTTGTTACTTATGGTCTTTTTAAAAATCTTTTCTCCTGCAGAGAGTCCCCCTTAAAAGTTCTTGTAGGGCTGATTTAGTGGTCATGAACTTCTTTAATTTTTGTTTGTCTGAGAAACTTTTAATCTCTCCTATTCTGAATGACAACCTTGCTGGATAAAGAATTCTTGGCTGCATATTTTTCTGATTCAGCACACTGAATATATCCTGCCACTCCTTTCTGGCCTGCCCAGTTTCTGTGGATAGGTCTGCTGCAAACCTGATCTGTCTTCCCTTGTAGGTTAAGGACTTTTTTTCCCTTGCTGCTTTCATGATTCTCTCCTTGTCTATTTTGTGAATCTGACTATGATATGCCTTGCTGATGGTCGGTTTTTGTTGAATTTTATGGGAGTCCTCTGTGCTTCCTGAGTTTTGATGTCTGTGTCTTTCCCCAGGTTAGGAAATTTTCCACTATGATTTGCTCACATAAACCTTCTACCCCTTTTTCTCTCTCTTCCTCTTCTAGGACCCCTATAATTCTGATGTTCCTTTTTAATGAGTCACTGAATTCTCTAATTCTTAAATCATGCTATTTTGCCTTAGTTTCCCTTTTTTTGGTGCTTCATTGTTCTCCATAAGTTTGTCCTCTATATCACTGATTGTTCTGCTTCATCCATCCTTGCCACCATGGCATCCATATGAGATTGCAGCTCAGTTATAGCATTTTTTATGTTATCCTGAAGAGCTTTTAATTTTTTTTATCTCCACAGAAAGGGATTCTAATCTATTTTCTACCCCAGCTACTATTGTTATTGTGGTTCTAAATTCTGGTTTAAACATCTTGCTTTTATCTGTGTTAAGTCCCTGGCCATCATTTCTTCCTGTTCTTTCTTTGGGCTTAATTCCTTTGTTTTTTCATTTTGAAGGAAAGGAATTAATAAGGTAACATATTAAAATTAAAATATTAAAAACAACACACACAAAATCAAATGAATGATGTTAGATCCTAGGTGTGTTTTGATATGGTTGTTGAAAGGAGTTAGATTAGAGAAAAAAGGGAGAAAAAAAAAGAAAAACTTTTGAAAATTTGAAGAATATGAATACAATGAAATAGAATAAAATGAAATGATGGAAGTTCTATAATATATAAATTCTATAAATATAAATATAAATTCTATAATAGAATAGAATTTATATAGAATAGAATAGAATAGAATAGAATTTATATAGAATTTAAATATAAATTCTATAATAGAATTTGAAAAATTTACAAAAAATAAAAAACCAATATTTTTAATAAAAATTGAAAATAAAATTAAATATTTTCTCTTTCTGTTATGCGGTTGTGCAGATTTTTATGTTAACCCTCAAATTTTCTATGTGTGCTTACTATTGATCTAGCTGTATTTCATGGATGCAAGATGCCAAAAAATACTTCCATGATCTTCCACCATCTTGGCTCCTCCCCACCAGATTCCCTTTTGTGTTTTCAACCATTTTGAAAAGACAGGAATAAGTGTAAAATGGAAGTTGTTATGGTCTCTGAATAATGCTCAGGGCAAGATCTATTTATTTAAACCAGTGCAACCTTAATGATATATCTAGACAAGGCAACTCTGCTTAGTACCTCCCACTGCATTACTTCCAGGCATATTGCACACTGATCAGCATCTTGACTCACTACATCATTATAGGTTATTCCTGGCTTTCTTCAAAACATCACATCATGCATACCCATTTCATGTGAGGGTACATATATAAGAGCACTTTAATTCTCCAAATGTGGGCTGGGAGAAGTGAACTGGTAGGGAGGCAAACATGAGGTACTGCTCTAATGGGTTCTACCCTATCTGCCAGTCCTTTCCTTCTGCCATGTCCTTGGGGCTGTTGACTTAGTTCTGCCAGCGAGAACTGTCACTGTTGATACTGTTGAGTATGCTGAAGGAGGACAGCACCGTACAGACCAGTGGCATGGTTGCCACACCTTGACCACAGAGTGGCTTTGCTGGGCCACTGAGCCTGCTATGGCACTGCCTGATGATGCATAGGGCTGTTCATGCCTTGGCACCTGACCCAGAAACCACCTTCTCGTGGTGACAAACCTCCACCCCTGATGCTTGTCCTGTTGCTCCCTCTGTGCCCCAGATTGAAGGTAAAGCTACATCTTACTAACTGCAAATGCTGCCATTAGCAGTGGCTGGACTGCCTTTCTAGGGGCCCACCTCCAAAATGCACAGGCTTGGGTGAAAATCCGTCTCTGGGCATGGTTTGAGTGAGTGACATCTCCATGGCTTCTAAGTCTAAATGGAGACATAGACATAGAGCCATGGGAGGCAGTGTCCATGAGGAAGGCCTAAGTTCAATATTTCCAATGGGAATGGGATCTATCTGAAAAGGGGCCCTGTAACTTCATGTCCCCTCAGCCAAGAAAGGAGATCAGCTCCCTTCCCAGTCTTGTGGCCCAGCCTAAGTGCAAAGGTTTTAACCTGGGCCGTTCCAATGCCCTAAGCTTCTGAATGCTGCATGGTTTTGACACCATCTTGTCAGGGCCCTGTGGCCAAACTTATAGCAGTGTCACAAGGGAGACCATTTCCCATCCAGCTCCAGCTCCTCTGGATTTGGCCAATGGGCAGAAATTCTGTTCTAGGCACCTTAAATTGCCTTAGGCCTCTCATTTCAACATAGTTATGAAAGACAAGTCTCGGGGGCCTCGTATCTAAGATGTGCTTAACAAGACTGTCCAGTTAAAAGCTGAGGTGATCTCTCTTGGACCTTGGCTAGGAATGTTTCACAGGGAATACCTAGTTTGAAAAAGGGCAAAATGATGGAATTAGATAAAAGGAGTGCCAAAGTTCTCATAATAAAATGAGAATGGGATAAGTCTGAGAATGAAGTCACCAGCACACTCTTTTGGCAAGCTGGCAGCCTTGTGTATCAGAATCACATCTTGGCTGCGGCAAAGGAAACCTCCAATAGCTATGCTGGCAACCAGTTTTGCAAGAATTCTTCATTTGGGACTTCAGGAAGGGATGAAAAGCTTCGGGCACTGAGTGGATTTCTTACCCTGACCTACAGTGGAAATGGTCACCTGTGGTTTTGGTGTAATCTTTTTTGACACCTGTGTTTTGAATCAGGCTCTGTGGAAGTATTCCTTGGATAGACAATACATTGGCCAATTCTGGAAACTAAATGCCCATCCAGGAACCATTTGCTTTTCCATGTAAAGTCATCTCAAGCAGCCATGGGAGGCAGGCAAACTGGGTAACCATCACTGCCTACTCCCATCACTGCCAAGCCCCACAGTCTCAGTAACAGGTAAGTTAATCTTTCTTTGGGGATATCAGAAACTGACTGCTCTAGGCAAGCATAGGAATGGAGAGAGAGCTGGCCACCAATTCCTGGCCGTTTGCTGTGTGAGTGTAAGCCCCATCTTATCTCAATGTGACTCAAGACCTCCTTAGAAAAACAGGTGGGGGATCAGAATGGATTCATGATGGGTCAAATGTCTTCATTTAAGCAGAAGATTGGATAAAATTGAGAAGTAATTGAGGAGCTCTGTTGCTCTTCTCCCCACAAGTGAGGATGCTTCCTCCCTATTCTCTGGCTTTGCCTAACACCAACATTTTTTCTGGCAACCTTCAAGTGACCTTTGTCTTTTTCTTGTCAAAATATTTCTAAAAGGCAAGTCCCAAAGGGATTTTTGCCCAACCCATGACAGAGTCAGGATAACTTGACCAGGCTCCCCAATTAAAATGAGGGGACATTGCTCTTAGGTCTGGCCTTGAGTTCCCCACAGTGGCGACTTAAAAAAAAAGAACAAGGGAATGGGAATGGATACATAGAAAGGCAAAGATCTTCATCAGATGAGAATGGGATAATTCTTGGAATTAAGAGAATAGCACAGTCTCCTGGCAAGCTCTCTGCTTTCTGCAGGAACAAACACACGTGGGCTGGGTAAATGGAAAGTATCCGTCTGCTTGACGAGGAAGCAGAAGGCAAGATGAGGGCCAAATACAAGCTAGCATTACCTTCCTCCACCCCCAGGAAGGATATGTGCCCCCAGGCTCTCTTGGATGCCCAAGGACAAAGGAAAAGACAGAAAATAAATGGGTAAACAGAGCCTCCATCAGTTTACAAGTATCTTAGTAAATTACAAGAAACAGGCAGGGTCTTATCTCCAGAAACCTATCGATTCTGTTTCCTGGAGCCCCAACATCACCCTGTCCTCCACAGTGATGTGAGGAACAAAGCCAAGAAGGAAATGGCAGATAAAACTGAATTTCCTGAGTCCCTTAAGCCTTCGACTTTGGCTCAGTTCATAATCTCACAGTTCCTGAGTTCCAGCCCCATGTGGGGCTCTGTGTTGACAGCTCAGATCCTGGAATCTGTCTCAGAATTGGTGTCTCCCTCTCTCTCTTCCCCTCTCCCGGTGTATATTCTCTCTCTCATTCTCTATGACTGTCTCCCCTTCTTTCTCAAAAAATAAACATTTAAAAAATTAAAATATGATATCCTTGTCACTTGCAGACTATTGACAAATATTTGAGGCTTTCGGAATAAAATCCTTCTCCAGAAACGCCTACTGTCTTAATGCTAATGTTTTGCTAGAAAGAAAAACAATCTTCACTTGACAATAGCTAGGCCCCCACTAATCATTGAGTCTTTAGCATAAGAAAGTGTTTGCCACTTGCCATTTGACTTTACCTTCTCCAAGCCCATAGCATATAACCAGTCATTCTTCACATTATTAATAACAACAAAACAATAATATTAATAATAGAAATCCAAAGAAACACACTAGGACCAAAGTTTTTCACCTCAGATGAAAATGGAATAAAGCTGGGGTCTGTAACATGAACACCATTTCCTAGGCAACTTGGTGTCCTGAGAATAAGAAGGAAACATCTGTTTGGTCGTGGGATGAAAGGAAGCACCAGCCACAAGAACACTGCATCCTACCTGAACTTTTTAGGGCAGGAAGGCTTTTGGCTCTTACCTGACTTTTCTATTCAGTGGGCAGAGGCATTCGTGATCTATGTGAATGTTGGCTTCTCTGTGCTGGCTGGCAGCTATGTCTGTGTAATTAGGTTCTGGCCCCAGAGTCCTTGAAGGGACTCTCTACCCTGGCCTTCTGGGGAAGAACAATGCTCATGCTCAATTTTACCTTCTCAGAATGCAGGAACTTCACAGGGGTAAGCGGGATCAGAGTAGCCCCCAGAGAGGGGGCTCAGGCCAACAGAAGCCTGCCAAGCACAGAGGTCTCCGTAAAGGAGGGCAATATGTGCTAAGTGTTCGCAATTTTTTAGCTGTTTGTGAATGCTGGGCACTCTCTAACAGCCACATGGTCCCTGACTCTGACCTCTGATCTCCATCTCCCCTTGCACAGAAGGGAGGATGGCTCCCTCCCAATAACACTTGCCCTTTTCCCAGGCTTTTTGCCTTCTGTTGTCAAGATAGGTCTCACAGGTGAGCCCATGGAGAACCCATTGTCTACTTTCTCCTGGCTTTAGGGGAACTTAGCAGAACTCCACAATTAAAATTGGAAAGAAATACTTCCAGGCTCAGACTCTCAACACCTAACAGGAAAACCTGTTTAGAAGATCAAGGGAGGCAGAAGGGATGCACTTGGGTCCAAATTCTTTGTCTCAGATCATAATAGAATAAAGCTGTGAGTGAATGACTCACAGAAATCCCCAGGGAAGCTTGGTGTCTTATGACTTTGGAAAAACTGTGGGCTATAGAAAAATGGAACATATTTCAGCTATAGCTGGGAATCCTAAAGGAGTATAAAAACCATAAAATTGCCTCAAACGGTGTAAGAGGGCTTGGGGCACTTGCCAGCTTTGCAGATTTTCCTACTGTTGCATCCACACGACTCCTGAAACAGAGTGCTACGGGCACCAGTGACAATCACAGCAAAGTTTATTACAATGAGAGGTAAGGCCGACCGATTGGGACCAACACTCTTGATAAGAGTGCGGCCTCGAACAGCCTGGGTACAGGTTTTATAGCCAATCACATCGTTTTATCATCACCTGGGAACAGAACAAACAGTTCACAGATGAGTTAGAAACAATTGCCAAATGAGTTAGAAACAATTGCCTAGTGAGGTGTTTATTTTAGAATTTCTGCCTCTAAGTTGCAACCAGTGAATCTCAACCCTGCCTCTGATGCTCTTTTCTTTGAAATTTTGTTTCCTTAATTGGTGAAGCCTAATTTAAAAGAGTATGAGGCCTAATTTACAAGATAAAAGCAAGGCTTTTATCTCTCAACCTTTAGTGTCAACACAAAGCTGTTATTTTTTCAAGCTAAGCATTAGCCTTAACACTACAATTTAACCCTTACACTACCAGGGGGTAAAACCTGTATGATTCAGAGGGCAGAGTCTCCATAATGGCTGGTGCTCAAGTCTGTGGGAATGTGTTCTGATTTTTCAGGTTTGGAATAGTTTATTTCACACTGACTTGCTACAGAAATGGACTGAGCATGAGGAAACACGTAGAGGCTCAGAAATAAGGATCTTCAGGCAGAATATGGCAGGGGCACAGAGCACAGTAATAGTCACTGCACAAACATAAGACTTCAATGCCCCAATTGTTTTGGAGGGCAACATGTTCCTTTGATAACAGGCAGTTTTTGTGGGGGCAGAAAGCAACCTTCATGTATGCTCACTCACAGTTAATCAGCCCTATCAGTGTGGCTTTTTTTTTTTTTACTTCTGAATGTGGTCCTAAAGGCCACATCTCCATCAGCTTTGGGCACAGAAGTGAAGATGACTGAATCCGAATATCACCTGCCCCTACCCACAAGCAATCCTCTTGAGCTTGACACATTCAAGTCCCCAACACCTCCTGTTCCCAAGGTAGATCAGGGAGACACCAGATGGGTATGGTGTTCCTCAAGTGTACACTCTTGAATCTGTGAACTGTGAATCACTGTTCCTCAAGTGATTCCAGACATATGGGAACTTGGCATGACTCCACAATTACAATTGTGCAAATTTTACAATCGAGCAAAAGTCTGCCAGACTCTGGCAATGAATGTCTCACAGTGACTTACGGTTAGGATCAGTGTAAGGCAATTGAAAAGGATACAGAGTGCTAAGGTTTTCATCTCCGAAGAGAACAGAATGAAGCTATAATGTTACTAGCACAATTCCCTAGGCAAGTTTGCAGTCTAAAGAGTAATAAAGACTGTGGCCTGAAGAGAAGTGGAACATCCACCAGCGTATATATACCAGAGACTTCTTTGGGCAAAATCGTGCATCCGAACTTCAGTAAAGTCAGGAATGTGTCAAGTTCTCACCAGGTTTCAAGCCCTTCCTATCTGTGGACTGACATAGCTGTGACTCACAAGGTAGGATCTTTCTCCTGCAAGTCTAATATTTTAGTCCATGAGAATTTCTGTGCCCTAACCTGCTTGGTGAAAGGACTTTACATGCATGAACCCTGGGTGTCTCAGGAGGTAGGGATCTCAGGCTTTCCTGAAAGTTGTGGACAGAGAGCAGGGCAATTATCCCATGCCAACAGAATCCTGCCAAAGAGTTCATACTGGAAGGGGGTCAACATTTACTTTTACCAGAAATTACTATATGATGAAACACGGTGTGAGTGCAGGCTTACCAGGAATTACTGGGCGCTCGAATGACAGTATTGTAGCTCCTGAATTTGACCCTAGGCCCTTGCTCCAGAAAGGAGATCAGATCCTTCCCGACATCATCTGCCCTTGTGCACATGCAAACCTCTTCTGAACAGTTTTAAGTGCATTTTGCCTCTTTTTGAGAAGGTAGATCTTGCAGAAGAGTTCCATGGATTCCTATTGCCCAGGCTATCCCACATGATTGAGAACTAGTCACAACTACATGATAAAATTCAGAAAATATTTCCAGATTTTGTCTGTGATTCCCCTAATGAAAGCCTTATTAATGAAAGAGCAAGGGAATCTGAAGGAAAGCACCGAGGGCCAAAAACATTCACTTCACATGAAAATGGTATAAAGCCTTACATGAAGTCACTAAACACTTTTATCTAGGCAACATTGGTGTCATCACCAACAGGAATGGGCCAGATCTAAGGAGACCATCCGTTAGTTACATTTTGGAGCCCTGTGTGCAAAAAAGTTGTCACGATTTTGCATTCCTTTCCTTAAGGGATAGAACAATGGTGATTTGGTGGTTCTTGTCTGGCTCTTGGCTCACACCCAAGTCTGTGGAAATGAGCTCTGGTCTTTAGTTATTGGCTTTATTTTCTCTATCTTTACGTCTTCAATATACGTGCATTGCATGCACAAACCGTAACTCAGAATGAAGGAATGTTCAGGCATTCCAGGAGGTTGGTACAGAGCAGGGAGTAACCATCTGGGCCAACACAATCCTGTCACGCAATGAGTTTTCAGTAACAGAGCAACTTTTCTTCCCCAACGTCAAAAACGAATTTCTGTGTGGTAGCACACCACTAGAATGGGAGCTTGCCCAGCATTTCTTGTCACCGTCCGAGGATGGAACAATTGTTCCTGCCTCTGACCCCTGATAGTCTCTTCTTGCTGCTGAAGTGAGGCAGGCTCTTCCCAACACCACCTGTATTGAAGTGAATTTGGCTCTTATATTCTCTACTCCATTTAACATTTAACCTCGTTTTCAACATGACACTTGTCTTTGGATTGCATTAAACATAAAGGGACATTTCACTCTGTTTTTATGTCTTTGACTACATAAACACATTATAACATATTTGATTAAGTGGGAAGCCTTCCAGAGGTTGAGCTTTGAGTAAGTCTTTGTGATCTACAAACAGGGAATTGATACCTGACACAAATATAGAAATAGATAAATCCACTTGAAAGGCAGTCATTGTGGCTTCTGGACTTTATCAAATTCTAACATTCTTGTAGCAATGAGGAGTTTGAATATTATGAAACATTTCTGACTAGGACATGTCATAAAGAAACATTGAAACTTCATGGTAACACATTCTGCTCTCATTTTTCTTCAATTCGTCTACATATTCAAGTGTCAAAGATCTGATGTTTAATACTGCTGAAGTATAAGCATCAAGACAAAATAAAAAGCTTGAAAGCTTATTCTTGGAATAAGTGAGTTGGTCACAATAAATCATTAGAAAGTTCTTTTTCTTTTTCTTTTCTTAAATGTTCTTTGGAATACGTTCAACAATGGTACATCTACTTTTCTTTTTCTTTTTCAAGATTACTCTGGCACTTCAGGGTCTTTTGTGATTCCATAGAAATTTTAGGATTGTTCTACCTGTGTGAAAGATGCTGGTAGTATTGTGATAGGGATTACCTTAAATGTGTGATTTCTTGGGATAGTATAGACCTTTAACCATGTCTGTACTTCCAAAGCATGAGCATGTAATGTTTTCCCATTTCTTTGTGTTCCCTCCATTTCTTTCATACGTTTTCAGAGTACACATCTGATACATTTTGGTTAGGTTGATTTCTAAGTATCTTACAAAGCGTCTTTGGTGCAATTGTCAATGAGATCAATTCACTGATTTACTCTGGGTGGGTGGGGGATGGGCTAGATGGGTGACAAATATTGAGGAGGGCCGTTGTTATGATGAGCCTTGGGTGTTGTCTGTAAGTGAGGAATCACTGAATTTAAATCCGGAAACCAGTATTGCACTGTATGTTAACTAACGAAAATTAAATGGGGAAAAAAACTAGGAAAATAATGAGCAGACAGTTTGGTATTGCTATTTTTACACCTCCATTTTGACCTTGCTATCCTAACTCAGAAATTTTATTTTGGAGAACTTAGCTCACACACACACAAGCAATTTTGTTTTGTTGCTGTGCTTAATAAACATTGAAATCATAAATATACGAACATTGGATGCTTGTGGATAAAGTATTTCTCAGGGAAAATAAAACATTTCAATTACTTGATCAGTTTAAAAGAGTGGGCCTCAATATTCCAGTTCTAGTTTATTTTAACTTATTTTATAATTAATGAAATTTTTTCAGGTCCAAATAATTTTTATGTAAATTACTTGATGTTCTAGACATACCATAATACATTAAGCAAATAGTCTGCTTTTTTTAAATTTAAAGAAAGGAAATACTATATTGAAATGTTAGAGCAGGGAAATGAATAATATGTGATCTCCCAAGGTGAACAATCTATAATCAGGTCTAGATTCACCACATCTGAGGTTCATTTATATGAACCTGTGGTCCTGTTTGTGCCACTGTTACTTTGATATCGACAGTTGCCCAAATCTGACGCTTAACCAAAGCAGAACTTTAACATTGGAACACTGTGTGTCTTTGGAAAGGATCCATGTGTTTCTGAAGGAGAGATCTCTGTATGCTTAGAAGCAGAGGCAGGTGTGCAAGTAGACTGATTCTGAGATATAGTGCTCCTGCCAGGTTGATATCCATGACTTCTCTACTGGGAATAGTAGGGGGGAGTGGGGTTGGGTGGTTGCTGAAGACCTTCTTGAACAGAGGTCCCCTGCGATACCATGCCTCATAAGGCAGGGAGCACACTCATGCACTGAGAGAATGATGTCTGCATACCTGATGGTGGACACAGGTCTGATTTTTCCTCATTGGCTCCAAACACTGGACTGTTTTATGCAGGGTTTTAGGTCTTTCTAAAGTAAACCAGTATACTTATTATACATATGTGGCTGAACACTTCTGACCTGACACCTTATCAATGTTAATGGAGCCCATCACATCCTCTGGAGACCTGGCTTTTTTGGTTAGATACCCAAGCTCTCATGGTACAGTGGGCTGACTGAAAGGATAAAGAGATTAGGACTGGTCCAGATCATATAAGGTGGGAAGAGTCCAGAGGAGAAGAATGGGCTTTGCCTTTTTAGGCCATGGCTAAAAGTCCTCCAATCATGTGTGCTTTAGAAATGAGAGACTCTACTCTTCTGGAAGGAATCATTCTCACTTGCACTCCATTTGGAGTCATTTTACTATCCAAATCCACACATGTGCTCTGGCACACACATATACTGATGGTGTGTTCGCTGGGGACGTGACAAGAGAGACAGAAGAAAGAAGTTAGAGAAGGCTCTGCCATGGGGCAACAGCATCCATTTTCATAGCTGCATGCTCAAAGACCCAAAGATGGGCAAGGATTTCCTAATATTCATAGGTTTTGCTGTACTCAGGGCCATTCTTGGCCCAGCTTCAAGAGAAAAGGACTAGTGTACTGCAATCCAACTCTGTGTGCACCTGGAATTATGATGATCTAACGCCCCTTAGGTGAGACAATAGGTACAGAAGAAAAGGCTTCAGTGTTCTCCTGTAGGTTGTTTCTCCAGCGTTCCATATAATCATAAAGGGTCAAAGGCCTTTGATCCCCATCAATGACTCACTGTGTCCTGATTTACTAGAGAACTTGTTTAAACTTGCTGGAAGTCTTTGAGAGTCAAGGGAGACTTGGAGATTTGGGTTGGTGAGGACTTGGGATAGGGAAGGACATAGAGTACTGTACACTGAGCCTTGAATTGCAGTAAAATATCAGTCCAGTACAGATCCCAGGATCTTCATTTGGAAATAGGGGGCTCATTGTCCTGGCTACATGAGGATGCCTAATGAGTCAAGAGTATACACGAGGGATGGACATTGTGGCATGGCAGAAGCCTGAGTTCCCTTGCACAATCATGCAGCCGGTATTCCAAAGGTTTACCCTGGAACCTTAAAGGGCCGCTACCTTCATGTCAGCCACACAAAGTTACTAATTTTGTTTGGGGCGTCTTCTTCCCTGTGGCTCCAATGTTAGCAGTGGACACCAGGGAACAGGCAGACTCCTGTGTCTATGGTGCCCACTGAGATTTGCTGGAGGAAATGAACAAGGGAAAGGTCATTCAGGGGTTATTCTGGATTTCCCCTACCTCAGATACAAGAATCTCCCGTTACTAGAAATTAACTCCACAGAGTAAGACAATCAAAATCTAGACAGAGGGCTCCAAAATCCATTTCTTCATTCAGTAACTGCTCCAAGCACTCACATTTTGTTAGGGGATCTCGTAGGCCTAGGTGTAAGTTTTACAATGACAAAGTGGTCCCAGCCTGGGAGGTCTTCACAGTCTGGAAGGGAGATGGAAAATGTTATGAAATACATGTGAAGAAAAGGCAAGAACTGTAATAGTGAAAAGAATGAGTGTGCTGTGAGGACAGAATGGGGAGTCTCTGGAGTGTATGAGAAGCCTCACTCAGGTGACATTTGCTGGGGCCAGCATGACCAGTGGAGAAGATACTATTGGTTCAGAGACTAGGAAACAGAATTGAGTTTGCCCATTAGAAATATTACAAAGATGGAACATGGGGCTGTGGGTTCCTGGGAAGGGAGAGACAGGGAAAACCCATAGCATAGACCAGTTGCTGGGACCTAGTAGACTGTTATTCATTCCTCTCTGACAGCATTATTCAAATACCTTGACTCAAATACAAATATTTGAGTCAAATATTTACTAAGTCAAATATTTACTACAAATATTTACTAAGTCACAATTTTTGTGGGAGAGGAATACAAGCACAGTATGGCTGTGTGACACTGCCTCAAGGTGTCTATGAAGCTGAGGCTGTGGTCTCAGAGGAGACTCAAAAGGGTGACACTTTCCTCCCAAGCTCACTCTCATGGGCAATGTCAGAATTCAGTTTGAATTTAGAAGATATTTCAAATTTTGACCTAGAAACTTGTATATTTCTCTCCTATATATAGGGGTCTCATTTGGTTGCCACTAACTAAAGTGATTGATACCCCATTTCCATCAGTAGAGAAGAGAGAGAAACAGCAAATGAGGAAGGAGAGTAGAGAGAGATATAACACCCTGTGCTCATTATGACTAACACACCTTTTAAATCCCATCATCGACTTCACCAAGCCTCCCGCACCATACAGCAACCCTCTGGTACTATCCACTTGTCTCTAATCTTAAAAGTCTCTTTTTCTTTTAAATTTCTTTTTTAAATTTACATCCAAGTTAATTAGCATATAGTGAGAAAATGATTTCAGTAGATTCCTTAATGGCGCTTACCCATTTAGTTCATCCCCCCCCTACAACCTTCCACTAACCTTCTGTTCTCCATATTTAAAAGTCTCCTTTTTGTCCCCTTCCCTATTTTCATATTATTTTTGCTTCCCTTCCCTTGTGTTCATCTGTTCTGTGTCTTAAAGTCCTCATATAAGTGAAGTCATATGATATTTGTCCTGTGACTAATTTCGCTTAGCATGATACTTTAGTTCCATCCATGTAGTTGCAAATGGCAAAATTTCATTCTATTTGATTGCCAAGTAATATTCCATTATATATATACCACATCTTCTTTATCCATTCATCCATCGATGGATATTTGGGCATTTTCTAGACTTTGGCTACTGATAGTGCTGCTATAAACATTGGGGTGCCTGTATCCCTTTGAAACAGCATACCTGTATTCCTTGGATAAATACCTCATAGTGTAATTGCTGGGTCGTAGGGCGGTTCTATTTTTAATTTTTCGAGGAAACTCCATACTGTTTTCCAGAGTGGCTGCACCAGCTTGCATTCCCACCAACAATGCAAAAGAGATCCTCTTTCTCCACATCCTCGCCAACATCTGTTGTCTGAGTTGTTAATCTTAGCCATTCTGACAGGTGTAAGGTGGTATTGCGTTATGGTTTTGATTCGCATTTCCCTGATGATGTTGAGCAATTTTTCACGTGTCGTTTGGCCATCTGGAAGTCTTTTTTGGAGAAGTGTCTATTCATGTCTTTCGCCCATTTCTTCACTGGATTGTTTTTTGGCTGTTGAGTTTGATAAGTTCTTTATAGATTACGGATACTAATCCTTTATCTGATATGTCTTTTGCAAATATCTGCTCCCATTCTGTCCCTGGCCTTTTAATTTTGGTGATTATTCCTTCCTGTGCAGAAGCTTTTTATTTTGATGAGGTCCCAGTAGTTCATTTTTGCTTTTGTTTCCCTTACCTCCAGAGAGGTGTTGACTAAGAAGTTGCTGAAGCCAAGATCAAAGAGGTTTTTGCTGTCTCCTTGAGGAATTTGATGGCTTCCTGTCTTACATTGAGGTATTTCACCCATTTTGAGTTTATTTTTGTGTATTGTGTAAGAAAGAGGTATATGTTCATCTGCTTGTTGCTTTCCAGTTTTACCAGGAACACTTGTTGAAGAGATTATCTTTATTCTATTGGATATTCTTTTCTGCTTTGGCAATTATCAGTTTACCATACATTTACGGGTCCATTTCTGAGTTCTCTATTTTGTTCCATTGATCTGAGTGTCTGTTCTTGTGCCAGTACCATACTGTCTTGATGATTAGAGCTTTGCAGTATAGCATGAAGTCCGGGATTGTGATGCCTCCTGCTTTGTTTTTCTTTTTAAAGATTGCTTTGGCTATTCGGGGTCTTTTCTGTTTCCATATAAATTTTACGATTATTTGTTCTAACTCTGTGAAGAATGCTGGTGTTAATTTGATAAGGATTGCACTGAATATGTAGATTGCTTTGGATAATATTGAGATGTAACAATATTTACTTTTTCTATCCAGGAGCATGGAATCTTTTCCAAATTTTTTGTGGCTTCTTCAGTTTCTTTCTTAGCTTTCTATAGTTTTATTTATTTATTTATTGTTATTTATTTATTTATTTATTTATTTTATTTTTTAATATATGAAATTTACTGTCAAATTGGTTTCCATACAACACCCAGTGCTCATCCCAAAAGGTGCCCTCCTCAATACCCATCACCCACCCTCCCCTCCCTCCCACCCCGCATCAACCCTCAGTTTGTTCTCAGTTTTTAACAGTCTCTTATGCTTTGGCTCTCTCCCACTCTAACCTCTTTTTTTTTTTTTCTTCCCCTCCCCCATGGGTTAGTGTTACTTTTCTCAGGATCCACATAAGAGTGAAATGATATGGTATCTGTCTTTTTATGGCTTATTTCACTTAGCATCACACTCTCCAGTTCCATCCACGTTGCTACAAAAGGCCATATTTCATTCTTTCTCATTGCCACGTATACTCATTCCATTGTGTATATAAACCACAATTTCTTTATCCATTCATCAGTTGATGGACATTTAGGCTCTTTCCATAATTTGGCTATTGTTGAGAGTGCTGCTATGAACATTGGGGTACAAGTGCCCCTATGCATCAGTACCCCTGTATCCCTTGGATAAATTCCTAGCAGTGCTATTGCTGGGTCATAGGGTAGGTCTATTTTTAAATTTCTGAGGAACTTCCACACTGCTTTCCAGAGCGGCTGCACCAATTTGCATTTCCACCAACAGTGCAAGAGGGTTCCCATTTCTCCACATCCTCGCCAGGATCTATAGTCTCCTGATTTGTTCATTTTGGCCATTCTGACTGGCGTGAGGTGATATCTGAGTGTGGTTTTGATTTGTATTTCCCTGATAAGGAGCGATGTTGAACATCTTTTCATGTGCTTGTTGGCCATCCGGATGTCTTCTTTAGAGAAGTGTCTATTCATGTTTTCTGCTCAAATCTTCACTGGGTTATTTGTTTTTCGGGTGTGGAGTTTGATGAGCTCTTTATAGACTTTGGATACTAACCTTTGTCCGATATGTCATTTGCAAATATCTTTTCCCATTCGGTTGGTTGCCTTTTAGTTTTGTTGGTTGTTTCCTTTGCTGTGCAGAAGCTTTTTATCTTAAGGTCCCAATAATTCACTTTTGCTTTTAATTCCCTAGCCTTTGGGCATGTGCCGAGTAAGAGATTGCTACGGCTGAGGTCAGAGAGGTCTTTTCCTGCTTTCTCCTCTAAGGTTTTGATGGTTTCCTTTCTCACATTCAGGTCTTTATCCATTTTGAGTTTATTTTTGTGAATGGTGTGAGAAAGTGGTCTAGTTTCAACCTTCTTCATGTTGCTGTCTAGTTCGCCCAGCACCATTTGTTAAAGAGACTGTCTTTTTTCCATTGGATGGTCTTTCCTGCTTTGTCAAAGATGAGTTGGCCATATGTTTGTGGGTCTAGTTCTGGGGTTTCTATTCTATTTCATTGGTCTATGTGTCTGTTTTTGTGCCAATACCATGCTGTCTTGATGATGACAGCTTTGTAGTAGAGGCTAAAGTCTGGGATTGTGATGCCTCCTGCTTTGGTCTTCTTCTTCAAAATTACTTTGGCTATTCGGGGCCTTTTGTGGTTCCATATGAATTTTAAGATTGCTTGTTCTAGTTTCGAGAAGAATGCTGGTGCAATTTTGATTGGGATTGCATTGAATGTGTAGATAGCTTTGGGTAGTATTGACATTTTGACAATATTTATTCTTCGAATCCATGAGCAGGGAATGTCTTTCCATTTCTTTATATCTTCTTCAATTACCTGCATAAGCTTTCTATAGTTTTCAGCATACAGATCTTTTATATCTTTGGTTAAATTTATCCCCACGTATTTTATGCTTCTTCGTGCAACGGTGAATGGGATCAGTTTCTTTATTTGTCTTTCTGTTGCTTCATTGTTAGTGTATAAGAATGCAACTGATTTCTGTACAATGATTTTGTATCCTGCAACTTTGCTGAATTCATGTATCAGTTCTAGCATAATTTTGGTGGAGTCTATCGGATTTTCCATGTATAATATCATGTCATCTGCAAAAAGCAAAAGTTTGACTTCATCTTTGCGAAATTTGATGCCTTTGATTTGCTTTTGTTGTCTGATTGCTGATGCTAGAACTCCCAGCACTATGTTAAACAACAGCGGTGAGAGTGGGCATCCCTGTCGTGTTCCTGATCTCAGGGATAAAGCTCTCAGTTTTTCCCCATTGAGGATGATGTTAGCTGTGGGCATTTCATGAATGGCTTTTATTATATTTAAGTATGTTCCTTCTATACCGACTTTATCAAGGGTTTTTATTAAGAAATGGTGCTGGATTTTGTCAAAGGCCTTTTCTGCATCGATTGACAGGATCATATGGTTCTTCTCTTTTTTTTTGTTAATGTGATGTATCACTTTGATTGATTTGTGAATGTTGAACCAGCCCTGCATCCCAGGAATGAATCCCACTTGATCATGGTGAATAATTCTTTTTATATGCTGTTGAATTCGATTTGCTAGTATCTTACTGAGAATTTTTGCATCCATATTCATCAGGGATATTGGCCTGTAGTTCTCTTTTTTTACTGGGTCTCTGTCTGGTTTGGGAATCAAAGTAATACCGGTTTCATAGAATGAGTCTGGAAGTTTTCCTTCCCTTTCTATTTCTTGGAATAGCTTGAGAAGGATAGGTATTATCTCTGCTTTAAACGTCTGGTAGAACTCCCCTGGGAAGCCATCTGGTCCTGGACTCTTATTTGTTGGGAGATTTTTGATAACCGATTCAATTTCTTCGCTGGTTATGGGTCTGTTCAAGCTTTCTATTTCCTCCTGATTGAGTTTTGGAAGAGTGTGGGTGTTTAGGAATTTGTCCACTTCTTCCAGGTTGTCCAATTTGTTGGCATATAATTTTTCATAGTATTCCCTGATAATTGTTTGTATCTCTGAGGGATTGGTTGTAATAATTCCATTTTCATTCATGATTTTATCTATTTGGGTCATCTCCCTTTTCTTTCTGAGAAGCCTGGCTAGAGGTTTGTCAATTTTGTTTATTTTTTGAAAAAACCAACTCTTGGTTTCTTTGATCTGCTCTGCAGTTTTTTTAGATTCTATATTTTGTATTTCTGCTCTGATCTTTATCATTTCTCTTCTTCTGCTGGGTTTAGGGTGCTTTTGCTGTTCTTCCTCTATTTCCTTTAGGTGTGCAGTTAGATTTTGTATTTGGGATTTTTCTTGTTTCTTGAGAGAGGCCTGGATTGCAATGTAATTTCCTCTCAGGACTGCCTTCGCTGCGTCTCAAAGCGTTTGGATTGTTGTATTTTCATTTTCGTTTGTTTCCATATATTTTTAAATTTCTTCTCTAATTGCCTGGTTGACCCACTCATTCTTTAGTAGGGTGTCCTTTAACCTCCACGCTTTTGGAGGTTTTCCAGACTTTTTCCTGTGGTTGATTTCAAGCTTCATAGCATTTTGGTGGGAAAATATGCATGGTATAATTTTAATTCTTGTAAACTTATGAAGGGCTTTTTTGTGACCCAGTATGTGATCTATCTTGGAGAATGTTCCATGTGCACTCGAGAAGAAAGTATATTCTGTTGCTTTGGGATGCAGAGTTCTAAATATATCTGTCAAGTCCATCTGATCCAATGTATCATTCAGGGCCCTTGTTTCTTTATTGACTGTGTGTCTGGATGATCTATCCATTTCTGTAAGTGGGGTGTTAAAGTCCCCTGCAATGACCACATTCTTATCAATAAGGTTGCTTATGTTTATGAGGAATTATTTTATATATCTGGGGGCTCCGGTATTCGGCCCATAGACATTTATAACTGTTAGCTCTTCCTGATGGATAGACCCTGTAATTATTATGTAATGCCCTTCTTCATCTCTTGTGACAGCCTTTAATTTAAAGTTTAGTTTGTCTGATATAAGTATGGCTACTCCAGCTTTCTTTTGGCTTCCAGTAGCATGATAAATCGTTCTCCATCCCCTCACTCTCAATCTAAAGGTGTCTTCAGGTCTAAAATGAGTCTCTTGTAGACAGCAAATAGATGTGTCTTGTTTTTTTATCCATTCTGATACCCTATGTCTTTTGGTTGGAGCATTTAGTCCATTTACATTCAGTGTTATAGAAAGATACGGGTTTAGAGTCATTGTGATGTCGGTATGTTTTATGCTTGTAGTGATGTCTCTGTTACTTTGTCTCACAGGATCCCCTTTAGGATCTCTTGTACGGCTGATTTCGTGGTGACAAATTCCTTCAGTTTTTGTTTGTTTGGGAAGACCTTTATCTCTCCTTCTATTCTAAATGACAGACTTGTTGCATAAAGGATTCTCGGCTGCATATTTTTCCTGTTTAGCACACTGAAGATATCGTGCCAAGCCTTTCTGGCCTGCCATGTTTCAAAGGAGAGATCAGTCACGAGTCTTATAGGTCTCCCTTTATATGTGATGGCACGTTTATACCTTGCTGCTTTCAGAATTTTCTCTTTATCCTTGTATTTTGCCAGTTTCACTATGATATGTCTTGCAGATCGATTCAAGTTACGTCTGAAGGGAGTTCTCTGTGCCTATTGGATTTCAATGCCTTTTTCCTTCCCCAGGTCAGGGAAGTTCTCAGCTATAATTTCTTCAAGTACCGCTTCAGCACCTTTCACTCTCTCTTCCTCCTCTGGGATACCATTTATGCGTATATTATTTCTTTTTAGTGTATCACTTAGTTCTCTAATTTTCCTCTCATACTCCTGGATTTTTTTATCTCTCTTTCTCTCAGCTTGCTCTTTTTCCATAACTTTCTCTTCTAGTTCTCCTTTTCTCTCCTCTGCCTCTTCAAGCCGAGCTGTCGTTTCCATTTTGTTTTGCATTTCGTTTAAAGCGCTTTTCAGCTCCTCGTGACTGTTCCTTAGTCCCTTGATCTCTGTGCGAGATTCTCTGCTGTCCTCTATACTGTTTTCAAGCCCAGCGATTGATTTTGTGACTATTATTCTAAATTCACTTTCTGTTATATTATTTAAATCCTTTTTGATCAGTTCATTAGCTGTTGTTATTTCCTGGAGATTCTTTTGAGGGGAAGTCTTCCGTTTGGTCATTTTGGATAGTCCCTGGAGTGGTGAGGACCTGCAGGGCACTTCCCCTGTGCTGTGGTGTATAACTGGAGTTGGTGGGGGAGGCCGCAGTCCCACCTGATGTCTGCCCCCAGCCCACCGCTGGGGCCACAGTCAGACTGGTGTGTGCCTTCTCTTCCCCTCTCCTAGGGGCGGGATTCACTGTGGGGTGGCGTGGCCCATCTGGGCTACCTGCACACTGCCAGGCTTGTGGTGCTGGGGTTCTGGCGTATTAGCTGGGTGAGTAGGCAAGGTGCATGGGGGCAGGAGGGGTAGGCTTAGTTCGCTTCTCCTTAGATGATCCACTTCAGGAGGGGCCCTGTGGCAGCGGGAGGGAGTCAGATCCGCTGCCGGAGGTTTGGCTCTGCAGAAACACAGAGTTGGGTTTTTGCGCAGAGCGAGCAATTTCCCTGGCAGGAACTGGTTCTCTTTGGGATTTTGGCTGAGGGATGTGCGGGGGAGATGGCGCTGGCGTGCGCCTTTGTTCCCCACCAAACTGAGCTCTGTCGTCCGGGGGCTCAGCAGCTCTCCCTCCCTTTGTCCTCCAGCCTTCCCGCTTTCTGAGCAGAGCTGTTAACTTATGACCTCCCAGATGCTAAGTCGCGCTTGCTGTCGGAACACAGTCCTTCAGTCCCCTCTGCTTTTGCCTGCCGGACTCGGGGACTTTGCTTGGCCAGCGAGCCGCCCCTCCGCCCTGGCTCCCTCCCGCCAGTCCGTGGAGTGCGCACCGCCTCGCCGCCCTTCCTACCCTTTTCCGTGGGCCTCTAGTGTGCGCTTGGCTCCGGAGACTCTGTTCTGTTAATCCTCTGGCGGTTTTCTGGGTTATTTAGGCAGGTATAGGTGGAATCTAAGTGATCGGCAGGACGCACGGTGAGCCCAGTGTCCTCCTACTGCGCCATCTTCTCTCCCTGTGTCCCATTATTGTTTATTTTAAATGGATATTAGAAAATAGATATACAAGTGTGTCAACTTTGTGTCTTTTACCAATTTTTATTGTTTACAATGATGCTAGACATTTAAATTTTAAAAGTGAGTCCACCTAAAGATTTTAAGAAAATAATATTTTAAAATGTATTTTGAGAAGTCATATTTTTAAATAGATAGTGAATGAATAAATATTTGCCATAAGTTTTAATTAGGTAATATATAAATAATCGTAAAATTTTGAGTGCAGTATATATGTGACTACTGAAATAAGCTACTTTCTCTAACTCTCAAAGGAGCTTATAATAAATACTGAGCTTAAAATAATAATAACCAATAGTTCCATAGCACTAACTATATCCCAGACATTATTCTTGACTCTTTACCCACTAATCCTGACAATGATCCCATGAAGTAAATGCTCATTTTACAAAGTAAACTAAAAGACAGATTTTTATAGCAGACAAGTAGAGTACCTGGTACAGGATGAGCTGGGGTTATGTTCTTTCCCTGACCCTTGTTAATCATGCAACCTTAATATGTTACCTCCTGGCCCTCAGTTTCTCTTTTGGTAAGGTGAGAAATACAACACTTGTCTTCAAGGATTACTTCAAGGATCAAATGAGCAGATACATATTAAAGCATTTAGTACCCAATAAATGGTAATTTAATGAGATTTTAAATGGGTATTAGCCAGATCTTAAACCAAAATCTCAAATCCTTGGATTTTCTCCCAGATGCTAAGCCCCACTTGCTGTCGGAACACACTCTGGCCCCTCTGCTTTTGCAAGCCAGTCTCGGGGGCTCTGCTTGGCCGGCAGGCTGCCCCTCCACCCCGGCTCCCTCCCGCCGGTCCAGAGGCGCACCACCTCTCCGCCCTTCCTACCCTCTTCCGTGGGCCTCTCATCTGCGCTTGGTTCCAGAGACTCCGTTCTGCTAATCCTCTGGCAGTTTTCTGGGTTATTTAGGCAGGTGTAGGTGGAATCTAAGTGATTAGCAGGACGCGCGGTGAGCCCCTGCATCCTCTTACGCTGTCATCTTCCCTCTCCTCCTCCCATATACTTTTTAATGTCCTCTTTGCTTGGTTAGCTCACTAATTCTTTAGTAGGATGTTCTTCAGTCTCCAAGTAGTTGTTACCTTCCCAAATTTTTCTTGTGGTTGATTTCAGGTTTCATAGTGTTGTGGTATGAAATTATGCACAGTATGATCTCAGTCTTTTTGTACTTACTTAGGGCTGATTGTGTCTCAGTATGTGATCTATTGTGGAGAACTTTTTATGTGCACAGTAGAATGTGTATTCTGCTGCTTTAGGATAAAATGTTCTTAATATATCTGTTAAGCCCATCTGGTCTTGGGTATCATTCAAAGCCACTGTTTCCTTGTTGATATTTGAATAGATGATCTGTCCATTGAGTGGGGTGTTGATTTTTGAATAGATGATCTGTTCATTGAGTGTGGTATTGAAATATCCTACTATTATGGTATTACTATCCATGAGTTTATGTTTGTGATTAAATGATTTATATATGTGGGTGCTCCCACTGCACCAATTTTTACAACTGTTAGGTCTTTTTGATGGATAGACCTCTTAATTATGATATAATGACCTTCTTCATGTCTTCATACAGTCTTTGTTTTAAAGTTTCGATTTTCTGATATGAGTATGGCTACTCCGCTTTCTTTGGTCAACTATTAGCATGATAGATAGTTCTCCATCCCTTTATTTTCAATCTGTACATGTCTTTAAGTCTAAAGTGGGTTTCTTGTAAACATCATATAGATGGGTCTTTTTTTTTTACCCATTGTGTTCCCCTATGCCTTTTGATTGGAGCACTGATGTTAAAGCGAGTACTGAAAGATAGGAATTTATTGCCATTTTGATGCTTGTAGAGTTGGAGTTTCTGGTGATGTTCTCTGGTCCTTTCTAATCTTTCATTGCTTTTGGTATATATTTATTCATCTTTTCTCCCCTCAGATATTCCCAGTTAAAATTTCTTGCAGGTTTCTATTAGTAGTCACAAACTCCTTTAATTTTTGTTTGGGAAACTTTATCTCTCTTTCTCTTTCAAATGATAGCCTTTCTGGATAAAGAATTCTTGGTTGCATATTTTTCTGATTCAGCACAATGAATACATCCTGCCGCTCCTTTCTGGCTTGCCAAGTTTCTGTGGATAGGTCTGCTGCAAACCTGATCTGTCTTCCTTTGTAAGTTAAAGACTTTTTTTTCCCTTACTGCTTTCATGATTCTCTCCTTGCCTGAGTATTTTGTGAATTTGACTATGATATGCCTTGTTGATGTCGGTTTTTGTTGAATCTGACTGGAGTCCTGTGTGCTTCCTGGATTTTGATGCCTGGGTCTTTCCCCAGGTTAGGAAAGTGTTCCACTATGATTTGCTCACATAGACCTTCTACCCCTATTTCTCTCTCTTCCTCTTCTGGGATCCCTATGATTCTGATATTGTTCCTTTTTAATGTGTCACTGATTTCTCTAATTCTTAAATCATGCTCCCTTTGCCTTAGTTTCCCTCTTTTTTGTGTGTTCTATTCTTTTGTATAAGTTTGTTCTTTATATTGCTGATTTTCTGTTCTGCTTCATCCACCCTTGCTGCCATGGCATCCATTTGAAATTGCAACACAATTATAACATTTTTTATTTCATCCTGACTAGCTTTTACTTATATCTGTAGAAGGGGATTCAAATCTATTTTCAATTCCAGCTCATATTCATATTATCATGATTCTAAATTCTGGTGCAGACATCTTGTTTTATCTGTGTTAAGTCCTTGGCTTTTGTTTCTTCATGCCCTTTATTTTGGGGTCAATTCCTTCATTTCGACATTTTGAAGGGAGAAAAAGCATTAATGAGGTAAAAAAATTAAAGTTAAAAAATTAAAATAAAAAATATTAAAAGTTAAATATTAAAAAATACACACACACTAAAATGGAATAAATGATGCTAGATCCTAGTTGTGTTTTTGTCTGGGTGTTGAAATGGGCTTAATAGATTAAAGAAAAAATCATAAAGGAGAAAGAAGGAAATCATTTGAAAATTAAAAAAAATGAATACACTGAAGTAGACTAAAATGAGGGAAGTAAAATAGAATTTGAAAAAATTTAGAGAAAAGTAAAAAATATAGTAGAAATAAAAATAATTTTAATAAAGAATTGAAAATAAAAATGAATTTCTTCTCTTCCTACATTCAAGAAAATAAAAATAAATGGAAAAGAGAAAAAAAGAAAAAAATTGAATTGGACTGGTGAACAGACAGAAATATGACTGATATTACTTCGTTTCCCCCTAGAAGTCAAACTATTAAGTGGCTTATAGTCCATTAACTAAGCAGGTGGTGAGACTTTTATTCCTGAAGAGCTAGGTTGGCCTAGTTGGTCGAGGCTCAGTATAACAGCTCCGTTCTCCACCAGGTGGCACTGCTTAGCTTCCTGGGGTGGATTGTTGTGGCGCTTGTAGGTGTGTATGTGCATGCAAGGGAGCGGTGAAATTGTTTCACCCACCTACCCAGTCTCTAGTATCGTAACTCTGTTCTCCCTGATCAGCCTTTGCACACGCATCCTTTGTCTTCAGCTTCCATCCACTTCCCACTTTACACAGTCCATTACCCAGCCCAGCTGCACTTCCCTCCTCAGTTTTATCTCAGACATGGCTGTTTTTCCTGACCCCTTACTTCTGAAGGACTGTGGATTTGATATGTTCTGCCTCTCAGGAGGAGGGTCTCACTAAGCAATTGCTGGGTGCTGGCCATACCCAGGAATGTTTCTGGGACTGTGCTGCTGCTGATGCCCAGAGAATGCAGCTGGGTGCCAGCTCTTCCCAGAAAAAGTTCATGTAGCAGTAGCATTTCAGGGATTATGGAAAGTCACAACACAGATCTGGCACCAGGCCTCATTCCCAATCACCTTGTTCCAGCACCAGCAAATGTGGGTGTTCTCCTGGGTCCACTGGGGCCTTGCCTTTGGGGGACACACACAGCCTGTACCAGGTGTCTTCCCAGCAGTGGAGCCACCTCTCTCTGTGTGGCCAGAAGAACCCCGGTCTCCACTCTGCCCCTGGGGATTTGACCTTCCCACCAGAGCACCACCAGGCATCGAGCTTCAGAGTTTCAGACTCTGCACTCCCTTGTTTATAGTCTTAATGGAATTAAAGCTTCCCCTTTCTCCTTTCTCCCTTTTTAGTTCAGTCCCTGTTGCTCTTTCTAGTTTTTCCACTTTCTCTCCAGCTGCTTTTTTTTGGGGGGGGAAATACTTTTCCCGTATTCATCCCCCAACCCCGTCTCCATCCTCTCTCCACACACAAAAGCAGCTCTCTGCCCTCTGCGACTTCTTTCTCCCTCAGTTCACTTCACCCTGCGTACCTGCTGAATTCTGTGGTTCAGGCTGTGCAGATTGTTGTATTAATCCTCAGATCAATTTTCTAGGTGTGCAGAATGTTTAGTGTTGGTCTGGCTGCAGTTCATGGATGCAAAACACACAAAAAACTTTCATGCTATTCTGCCATCTTAGCTCTTCCAAGAGTCTGTTTCTTCATTGTTCCCTCTCTCTTATTTTTTCCATTTGCCTGTTTGTGACTTCAATTCTACATATGAGTAAAATTATTGGATGGTATTTGTCTTCTGATTGACTTATTTCACTTAACATCATGGTCTCTTCATCCATGTCCTATAGATATATATACATATGGATAATGATATATGGATATTTATGGATATATATGTAGATATAAATATTTAGATTGATATTTACATATATAGATGAATACATACATATAGATGAATATATATGAATACATGTATATGGATATATGTATATGGATATATCTATATGGATATAAACACATGGATATACATATATCCATATGTGTATAGATACATATGGATAAGTTTATATAGATATATATCATATATAGGTAGATAGATATATGGATACATATATGGATGGATATATGGATAGATACATAAGGATATATAAATATATGGGCATATATATGAACACATATATGGGTATACATGGGTATATAAAAATATGGATATATATTTATGGATATATGGAAATATACTCATATATAAGGATATATCCATATATATTCATATATATCCATATATTCATATATGGATATATCCTTATGTGTGTATATATGTATAGGTGTGTGTGTTTGTATGTGTGTATCATCCAAAAGAAGGAATGAAACCTTTCCATTTGCAAGAACATGGTTAGAACAAGATAGTATGGATGCTAAGTGAAATAAGTCATTCAGAAAAAGATAAATACCATCCAATTATTTCACTCATATGTGGAATTGAAGAAAAAAACAAGCAAAGGGAAAATTGTAAGGGATAAAACAAAACTTAGGATTCTCTACTGTGGAACTGTTAGATCCATTATGGGAGACTCCCTAGCCCCAAAACAGGAATAATATATTCATATTTTACAGTCGTTGTAAAATTTGGCCAACGGTATCCTCAATCAGAAAGCACTCCTTAGATTTTTAAATGATTACCCAGCAACACTGCCCTTGGTTCCCCAAACAAGGAACTTGGAGTCTTGATTGGGGAACAAGTAGGGAAAACATTTAAAGCTGGGTATTCTGAGGGGGCTAACCTTCTCCCTGAGGGGGGACCTCACTTGGTCCATTGTTAATACTGCCCTTCTCCCCTTGAGTTCAATGTATATAAAGATGTAAAATTACCCAAAATAGAGGAAAAACCTGAGCCTTTTTACAGTCAGCCTGTGCCTTTGGTACCTTTACAGCCAGAAAATACTCTTCATCCCTCAAAAGGATGGGAAGATATGGAACTTCTAAAAGCATCACTGACAGGTTCTGATAAAGTCTTCACCTCAATGCAAAAGTACAATAAGGGAGCCCATAAGGCTGGTAAATTCCAGCTGTTTCCAATTGCCAGGCAAAATGCACAATACATCCATGAAGCCCTGCTCTTTCCAATAGTAAAATAATTGCAGAATCATTTCAGCTCTATGTCCATCACAGGCGTTTTACAATGGACATTAAAAGTAATATTTGTGGTACTTATTCCATGTGTACCTTGGACTAGGGTTCTGTTATAAACATCATTTTGACCCCAACCCAGTATGCTGTCTGTGCCCAAGTGTTTCATGCTTCTTGTGTCCCTGGTGCTATGCAGAACTTTGACGATGCTATTCTGGTGTCTTTTGAGCAACTGCCCACTACAAGGAAGTATTCCCAACCAAGATAGCAAGCCCAGCTTCCAGTCATTGTCAGTAAAACAATGCACTGAAATAATATGGTGTATTTTACAGAAGGTTTTCTTAATATAGGGGACTCTAACTCCCTCTCACTGTTTCTCCCTCTACGCTCCAGTTACTCTATGTGGGGTCTTCTCCTTCACTCATTTCCTGGACTAAGAACTATGATTATTAGAGCCAATTTTGTCTGGCTAGTCTACATTGTGATGGGGATTTTAAGGAACATTCCCAACCCTGTTTTGGGGAACTTCCCTGTCTTATCTGGCTTGAAATGGACTGCCAAATTCCACTAGTGGAAAACCAAACCAAACCAAACAAAATAATACAAAACAAAACAAAAAAACGGTGTCTGCTCATCTGAGTAGACAGGCTTTAAGACTATGTGATTTCTTTTCTGTTTCTTCTATGCCTCTGTCTGACTTCAGGCCTCTTGACCCCGCTTCACCTTTTCTGCCTTCCCTTCCTCCTCCTGTCTCTGCACCACCTGGGGTGTGGCCTATTTGGCTCTTCAATGCCTCCAGTACTGTTAGTCCTTCCTCCCCACATTGTCAAAAAACAAAAAATACTCTTATTGCAGATTTCCTCACTGGTTCCATGGAAAGAAATTGACAATGGTAAACTTTCGAAAGGACACAGATAAAATATTATTAAGATAGGCATGTCCTTTAAATTATAAAACTTTATTCTATTAAGGTTAACTAAAGTTCAAATAAGCTGGTTATCTCTGTTCCAATTTATTTGCAGAGGATGAATTAAAGTAATGGTTAAATATCTCATAGCTTTCATAGGTAATTGTTAAAATAGCTTTAAGGGTCTTTGGTAAAATAAAGCGAACATTTCGCTTAAATGATAAATTGAATTAAGTTCTTTGGATATTTAAGCCGCTTCCAAATCAAATGGAATGCTGAAGCATTTCTTACTAAACATGGGTTGATGCTTCTGACTCCTTATGCCAAAAATCACCCCAAAAAACACTAAAACTATTTCAGTCCATTAAAAAACTTGCTCTATGCTTAATGGATTCGTAAGTCTACCACCCACCTAATAAATATTCTGATATAACAGACAATCCACAATTGGTTATTACTGAGTGTTCACTGGAGACTAGATTTCTAAGAGTTAAAATTCTGCTAAATATAATTAAGGTTAATGGAAATAAGTAGCTTTGTATATTAAAAAGTAAGAGATGTAAAAAAATATTAAAAAAATACATTTTTGTTAAAGGTAATAAATAAAGTCAATAAATGAATACATAAATAAGCTTCTATTTTGTTTATGAATAAACATTTATATATTCATTTATTGGCTTTATTTATTTATAATAAAGAATTAATTTATTAAGTATAAATAAATGTAACTGTCATAGACTCTAAATCTAAAGTTTTATTTTGGCCAATAGGAGCAGGATTAAAGAGAGAGATGGTTAATATCTGGGAAAAGACAAGATCCCCAAATAAGGGTCCCTGCCCCATTTTTATTAGGATCAGAAGGCTTACAAACATGGCGATGGATGTGCACAATGAATCTGAACACTAACTTGTGGACGTGAGGATAGGGGGTCTTGAAGATATATGGGTTAATGCAAAACAAATTCCGGGTGCCAGGCAGTCGGGAGGAAGGTTGTTTACAGCAGACATTGAGGCAGCACCGCTGTTAGCTAGCCTAGGGGATGAGACAGGGGAAATAACCTCTGGGTTAAAAAGTCACCTTTTCTTTTGTTAACCATCTCCTCTCTGGGCTTCTTTGCCTGCAGCGCAGTGGTCCATAGTCCAATTCACCAGTTTACCTAACTTGGCCCTTTCTTCCTGTGAAAGCAGTTTTTCTGCTATAATACCAAATTGGTGGGCACTTTTGCCGTGCATACTTAATCTTGTTTACCACATATACCTATGTATTGGGGGCCTTTGCACCCGTTCCTATTTTGAGATTTGCCCATCCCTCTTTATTCTGAAAGTTCTACACTCCCTTTCTACTTTGAGGTACCTTGCATTCCTTCTCTATCCTGGGGAACCATTGCACCTCCCTGTTGGGGTGCCTTTGCCTCCCCTTATTCTTAGTGGGCCAGTCTAGTTTACCCAAACTCAGGTGTGAGCACTCTATGGCTTTGTATTTCTTTATACCTTGTTAACCCATTGGTGTAAACCCAGGGGTTTTGTAAGATTCCCCACGTATAATTTTAACAAAAGGGTAAAACAACAAGACAACATGCCCTTTTCAGAACTTCATCTTCTTGATTGTGCTAGGATTACTCTTAACATTTCAAATCTTAATCCTCATCAACTGTGGCTCAGTGACATTGTTCAAAATAAGATAAACCCTCTTACCCTCAGGTGCTATGCAAAATCCCTGAAGGGGGGCCCACACAGACTGGGCCCACTAAACTTCACCTGGGGTCGAGGATATGCTTGTGTTCTTTCAGATTCTGGACCTCTGTGGATTCCCTCTCGGTGAAGACTTACCATGGCATGGTGGAGACCCCCAGGATATCTTCCAAGAAGCAAGTCTTCCAGAGAATGACTCTGAGGGAGTGTGCATTGCCTCACCTTTTCACCATGAAAGGAACCTCTTCATGGACTCCTCATCCTGAAGCCACTACACAAATGCAAGTCCTTGCCCATAATGTAACATGGGAAAACCTTAAATGCCTGTCTAACCAGGTCGGCATCCTCTTAAAACAAAATTATATTGCAGATAACCTTAAGTCACATCTGATGGTCTTGATTTCTGTCAGGAGCAAAAATTCAGTATGTATAACACAGATTCTTCTCCTTGCTCTCATTTGTCCAGGCCAAACTCAACATTCATATTGGGCTCATCTCCTTAACCCACCTCTATTTGATAGCCTAACACTGTAGCTCCGGATAGTTCTATTAGCAATAATGACACAGAATTCATGGAAGGAGCCAATCTTAACCCTCCCTTCCAAATGGAATAAGAGCATTGGCTTTATATGCCAAGACCTCAACGGTGGCTTCCTCCAGCACCTCCTATGTGTGTTACTAAAATTAGCAACTTATCTGCTTGTCTCCAACTAAAAATAACTGGTGTTTGCAAGTACAGACCAAAACCTCTAGAAGGCCAATGTTAACTTTGTGTCAGGCAAAATCTTTGATATATATAAAAAAAAAGCATATCTCACCTTCTTAATGTTATACCTTGTTCTAATCTCAACTATTCAGACAACCCATGGAATATTTCTTGGACAACCTGTTATGGAGAGACTGGGCATAATCTTCACTGGGGTAATTGGACTATTATGGACAGGGGTCTTAGAGGACATCATGAAACAAATTATTCAAATAAGACCATATCCTTTGAACAGTCTAATAAGGAGAATATTTTCTGGAAAGATCGAGGCTTCTCTGGCCCTCTTATTTCTGCAAATAAAGGGAAATGGGAAAGACCTTGGCTTGTTACGCTTTGGACGCTAGGCTTTTTCTTCTTCACTCTAAGGATTAGCCACAGTGAAATGTATGCAAATTGACATATTAACATCGCTTGGATCTCCCTGCAAAATGATCAAATTGCAAAGACCACTACTGGAGTCCCTTCCCCAATGTACTCTTTGCTACCTCTACTTTACAGATCAAACCACTAGAAAATAATTATAGTATCTCTACCTCCCAGGCTTGGTTTATGTCCTGCAAAATAATAACATCACCCAATTAAATATCTCCTCTTTTTTAGTACTTAGTGCTTCTCAGCCTGGGTTCCTGTTAATATCTTTGAGCCCTACATGCATCCTTCAGCACTAGGCACATTCTCCAAGCTCGTTCACCTCAGTCTTCAAGCCTCCAGTGACTCCACAGCCTGTCCTGACAGTACGCTTGTTCTTTTCATTATTACAGTTCTTACCCCCTCTTTTGTTTTCACATGTCTTGTCCATAATACCTTTGTTCATCTCCCCAGCAGACTGTGAAGACCTGGCAGACAGGGACCACTTTGTCATTGGAAGTCTTGCACTTGGCCCAGCAGATCCCCTAGCATAAGGTGAGTACTTGGAGCAGTTACTGAATGAAGAAATAGGACTGTGGATTTTTCCATCTAGATATTGATTGTCTTACTCTGTGGAGTTAATTTCTAGTAATGGGAGATCCCTGTTGTATCTGAAGCAGGGGAAATCCAGAGTGACCTCTGCCTGACTTTTGCCTTGTTCCATTCCTCCAGCAAATCTCAGTGGGCACTGTTGACCCAGGAGCCTGCTTGTTCCATTGTGCCCAGCGCTAGCACTGGAGCCACAGGCATGAACACCAACAAACAATATCAGCACTTTGGCTGACATGAAGGCAGTGGCCCTTTAAGGTCCCTGGGTAAAACTCAGGACCAACAGGTTCCATGGCTGTGCAAAGGATCTCCAGCTTCTGCCATTCCCCTTTGTCCATTGCCAATGTATATTCTTAACTCAAGAGGCATCTTCCTGTCATCCAGGAAAATGACCCCCCTGTTTCCAAATGAAGAGCCCGGGGGCCCAACATGGACTAGTACTGGATTTGCACTCTACACAGTGTCCAGTGCTCTGGCATGTCCTTCCCTATCCCAAGTCCTCACCACCCAAAATCCCCAAGCTGCTCTAAGCTCCAAAAGTCTCCAGAAACTATCAAGAACTGCTCCATTATCTCACAACACAGTCATTGATGGAGAAACAAGACCAATTGACTCTACAATTCTTTGGAACTCTGGAGAAACCCACTGGGAATACAACACTATACAGGAGGACACTGAAGATTTTCTCCTGTAGCTATTGTCTAAACTAAAGGGAGTTGCTTCATCATAATTCCTAGTGCCCACAGAGTTGGGGTGCAGGACCATAGTCTTTTTCGCTGGAGGCTGGGCCGAGGATGGCCCTAAGCCCAGGAAAAACCTACAAATTTCATGACATGAAGTGCTGGCCCATCTTTGGGGTTTTTCATACAGCTATGAAAATGGATGCTGCTGCCCCATGGCAGAGCTCTCTCTAACCGCTCTCTTTTTTCAGTCTTGTCCCTTCCCCAGTGTCCACTTATTCCTGAGCAAACCTTTCACAATTTGTGTGCCAGTACACATGTGAGGATTTCGATAACACTATGACCCCAAATGGACAGCAAGTACTGGCATGATACCTCCCAGAATATTAGAGTCTCTCATTTCGAAAGCAACCATGATGGGAGGGGTTTGAGCCATTGCCTAAAATGGCAGAGCCCTGCCTTCTACTCTGGACTGTTCCCACCTCCTGTGATTTGGGCCAGTCCCAGTCTCTTGATAAGATCAGTCACTCCATTTTACTGTGAGAGCTTAGATGCATAACTGTGAAGGCCAGCTCTCCAGAGGATGTGATTCAGGCTCCATCAACGCTGGATGGGGTGTCAGGTGGGGAGGGCTCATCCACACCTGTATACTAGGTATTCTGGTTTACTTTAGAAAAGCATAAAAGCCTGCATAACACAGGTAAATGTGTGGAGCCAGTGAAGATAAATCAGGTCTCTGTCCACCACTAGGTACGCAGGACATCACTAACCCAGCAGTACATGGGTGTGCTCCACTGCCTTATGAGACATTGTAATGCAACAAAGACTCTGCTCAAGAAGTAGGTCTTAAACAACCACCCCACCCACCACCTACTGTTCCCAGTAGAGAGGGCACAGATATCAACCAGGCAGAAAAACTATATCCACACTTGCTTCGCTGCTAGGCATACAGAAAGTCGTTCCAAAGTCGTTTCTTTGGAACGAAAAAAAGACCCCAAATAACCAGAGCAATATTGAAAAAATTAAATTACAGCTGGAGACATCATTTTGAACAAATTTCAAAGAGCACTTAAAAGAAAAACAAGAAAATGAAAAAAAGCCTAAAGATTTATTGTAACCAACTCATTATTCCAAGAATGCTTCCTTTTATTTTGTCTTTATGCTTTATTTTGTCTTTTGTTCAGCAGTAATCGAATTAAATCAAATGGTTGCCTCTGAGATATTTAGAATAAATGAAGAAAAATATGGAAGCAGAGATTGTTATCCTGAAGTTTCACTGTTTCTTTCTGACACTTTCTAATCAGAAATGTTTCAAAATATTCAAACTCCTCATTTCTAAGTGATAGTACAATTGACAAAATGCAGGAACCACAAATGACAGTCTTTCAAGTGAATTTAAATCTTTCTGTAATTATGTCAAATGTCACTTTCTTGTTTGGAGATCACACAGAATTATGCAAAGTTCAGCCTCTGGAAGGCTTCCCACTTTAGTCACATGCCTATGCAGCTGAAGACAAAAACAGAGTGATGAGTTCCTGTGTAATGCAATCCCAAGACAGGTATCATGCTGCAAAGCAATCATGTGAAATGTTAGAGTTGAGAACACAAAACCCAAATGCACTTCAATGCAGGTGGTGCTGGGAAGAGCTCACCTCTCTTCAGGGGCAAGAAGAGACTATCAGGGATCAGAGTCAAGAGTGAATCCTCAGTGACAAGAAGCTCTAGGGGAGCTCCTACTCCGGTGGTGTGCTGACAAATAGCAATTTTTTTCTGATATTAGGGAAGAAAGTTTTTCTGTTACTGAAAATTCAGTGCTTGGCAGGACTGTATTAGGCCCGATGGTCGATTCCTGGTCTCTACCACCTTCATAGAATGCCCGCGCTTCCTACATTCTGAGATACTAATAGTTTGTCCAAAGTCCGTACCTTGAAGAGTTGAGGATAGAAAAAATAAATTCCATAACTAAAAGACCAGAGCCCATTTCCACGGAAGTGGGTGTCAGCCGGGAGCCAGACAAGTCTCCTAAATCATCACTGCTCTCTCACTGAAGGAAAGGAATGGATAATAGTGAGAGCACTTTGGCACACAAGGCTCTTAAGTGTAATTGATGTTCCCCTTAGACCTGGCCCTCTGATGTTGGTGATGACACCAACGTTGTCGGGGGAAAAGTGCTAATGACTTCATTTGAAGTTTTAACCATTTTCATGTGATAGGAAGACATTTGGGCCTCAGTGCATTCTTTCAGATTCCCTTGATCTTTCATTAATGAGGATTTTATTAGAGGACATTCACAGCAATCATCTTGGAGCATTTTCTGGTGTTAATCATAGAGTTGTGATCAATTGCCAGTAATCTGGGATAGTCTTGACAATGTGAGTCCATGGTGAGGGCACAAAAATAAAGACTAAAATAGCATGTCCCGAATCTGCAGACTTGTGAGGAACAAGAGCCTACCTTGTGAGGCACAACTGCCTCTGTCCACAGATGGGAAAGGCTTGACACCTGGTGGTAGCTTGACACATTCCTGACCTTTTTGATGTTGGGATCCACGCTCTTGCCCATAGGACTCCTTGGAATAGCTAGTGGCTGTTCCATTTCTCTTCAGGCCACAAGTCTTTTTTATTCCTTCGACACAAAACTTGTCCATGGAATTGTGCTAGTAACATTATCTAACATCCCTTCATTCTGTTGTCATATGAGATGAAGAACTTTAGCCCTCAGTGTTTCTCTTTCAATTCCCTTACACTTATCCTACTCATGTGTTCATGGGGAGACATTCTGTAAGGGTTAAATTGTAGTGTAGGGCTAATGCTTAGCTTGAAAAATAACAGCTTTGTGTTGACACTGAAGGTTAAGAGATAGCCTTGCTTTGCTCTGGTATATGCCTCATACCCTTGTAAATTAGGCTTCACCAATTAAGGAAACAAAATTTCAAAGAAAAGAGCATCAGAGGCAGGGTGAAGGAGATCCACTGGTTGCAACTTAGAGGCAGAAATTCTAAAGTAAACACCTCATTAGGCAACTGTTTCTAACTCATCTGGAACCTGTTTGTTCTGTTCCCAGGTGATGATAAAACGATGTGATCGGTTATAAAAACTCTGTACCCCGGCTGTTCCGGGCCGCACTCTTATCAAGAGTGTTGGTCCCGATGGGTCGGCCTTGCCTCTCATTGTAATAAACTTTGTTGTGACTGTCACTGGTGCCCGTAGCATTCTGTTTCAGGAGTCGTGTGGATGTAACATTTGGTGCATTGGCCGGGAAAGATAAAAGTCTGAAACAGGGCC
This sequence comes from Panthera leo, assembly GCF_018350215.1. Taxonomy (NCBI): domain Eukaryota; kingdom Metazoa; phylum Chordata; class Mammalia; order Carnivora; family Felidae; genus Panthera; species Panthera leo. The sequence goes on along the minus strand of NC_056683.1, from coordinate 28,994,579 downwards.
CTTTCCTTGGATTGTACCGCGGGAAAGTTAAAGGTCTGAAACAGGGCCCTTTCCTCGGATTGTTCTGCCAGAAAGTTAAAGGTCTGAAACAGGGCTCTTTCTGTGGATTGCTCCGCCGACCCCTGGAAAGAAGCTCGGGATTGGGAGAGGTAAGGAATTCTTGGGGCGCACCATTTGGATGACTCAGGAGGGTCTGCTGGACGCAGCTATAGACCCAGAGTCAGGGATCCTACCGCGACGCTGGTGGACCCCATTTGGTTTGGTTTTTGTCAAGAAGGATCCTATTTTCAGGTGGCTGCCACGGCCTAATGGCCTAGAGATCTCAAACTTGTGCTTTCTTCATGTCTTAATTGTCTTCTTCCTGTTGACTGTGCGTCCTTGTCTGTTCTGCCTTTGTCATGGGTCAAAATCAGAGTACCCCCACCTCTCTGAGTCTCATACTAACCCATTTCCAGGACTATAAGAGAGCTACCTCAGTTTTCGGCCTCCACGTTAAGAAGCCAGTCCTTTGAATTCTCTGCGAGGTGGAATGGACCAGCTTTCAGGTGGAATGGCCTCCACAGGGGACCTTTGACCTTACATTGGTATATAAATTTCATGATACTGTGTTTTCTAGGCACGAAGACCAAATCCCATATATTGGGGCATGGAGGACCCTCATCGAAAACCCTCCTGATTTGTTAAAACTTCTCCTTCCCCTTCCCCCTTGCCTCCCTAAAGTACAAAGGCAGCCCATCTGGAGCTCAAAATAAGAATTTTGACGGGACTAAGCGGCTGCCCCCTCTATCACCTGCACCGGAGGAAGAAGAAGAAACCACCCGCCGCCCTATAGTTCTCACCCAAAAAATACGGGTCAAGATGCTTCAGATCAGGAGGCAAGCCCGAGTCGGGACATTCCCCTGAGCTTGTATCACACCCAGTCAAGGACTCCCTTCCACCCCCCCCTCCCGCTGCCCTACCCCTTTGTCCGGGGCCACCCCTGCAGGGGGATATCCAACCCTTTATGACTTATGTACCCTTCTCCACTAGTGACCTTTATAATTGGAAACTTCAAAACCCCTCGTTCTCAGAGAAACCCCAAATATTAATTTCTCTTCTTGAAACTATATTTGTGACCCATCAGCCCACCTGGGATGACTGCTAGCAGCTCTTGCAGGTTCTCCTCACCACTGAGGAGCAAGATGAGATCCGTCGTGAGGCCCAAAAATTAGTGATGGGGCCAAACGGGCAACCCACCGAGGATCCTGCTGTGCTGGAGGAAGTTTTTCCTTCCTCGCATCCTGAGAACTGGGACCCAAACACTCCTCACGGTAGGCGATCATTAACCCTATTTTGCCAGACTCTACTGGGAGGTCTCCGAGCGGCCGCCCGCCGGCCCACAAACATGTCTAAGGTAACAGAAGTAATTCAGGGAGCTGAGGAAAGCCCCTCAGCCTTCTTAGAAAGGCTCATGGAGGCGTACCGCACCTTTACCCCTATTGACCCTGAGGCACCTGAAAATAAAAGGGCATTAAATCTGGCTTTTGTCTCACAGGCAGCCCCAGACATTCGGAAAAATTTACAAAAATTAGATGGGTTTAAAGGAAAAAATTTTTCTGAGTTAGTTGAAATAGCCCAAAAAGTTTTCAACAATAGGGATTCTCAGGAAAAAAGACAGACAAAAAAATTAATCAGGGTGGTGGCAGCCGTCCTGGATGCCCGTGAGGGAAGAGGACCCAGAACGCCCAAAGAATTCTGGTCTGGACAAAAGGAAAAAGATAAAAAAGGGTTAAAGTGTCACTAGGGAAAAAATCAGTGTGCATATTGCAAACAAGAAGGACACTGTAAAAAGGATTGCCCCAACTTAGCCCAACGCAAAACTCGGCCACCCCAGGTATCTGTGATGGGAGTCGATTTCAACTGACGGGGCCACGGCTCGGTGGCCCCTTCTGAGCCATTGGTTACTGTTAATATAGGGGGCCAACCTAAGACCTTCTTGGTGGACACTGGGGCAACATTTTCACTTCTAAAACAAGATCCTGGCCCCACCAGGCAAGGGGCAACACTGGTGCAAGGAGGAACTGGGTCCCAGACTTGTAAATGGACCACTGAACAAGTAGATTTAGGCCGTAAAACTGTTACACATTCTTTCCTAATCATGCCTGAATGCCCCTACCGTGGATTACTAGAGACCTACTGCATAAACTAACAGCTTCTTTGAAAATCACTGAAGGGGGTATGCATATTAAAGTCAGCCAGGATGGCCCAACAACAGTAATGGTGACTGTGCCATTTGGGGAAGAGGGTCTGCTCACTCCAGTGCCTAATGAAAATGTCCATGCAGTCATTCCCCTCCTAAAAGCCTCCAGACAGATTTCCCCCATGTGTGGGCTGAAACCAATCCACCTGGGCTGGCAATTTATCAAACTCCCATAATAGTGGAACTTAAGGCATCTGCGCTTCTGGAAAGAGTAAAACAATATCCCATGTCCCAGGAAGCTAGGCGGGGAATCGCTATTCACATCAAGCGTTTGCGCGACTCTGGCATTTTGATCCCACGCAGGTCGCCATGGAATACTCCGCTTCTTCATGTCCGGAAGCCTAACTCATCTGATTTCTGGCCAGTTCAAGACCTAAGAGCAGTAAACGCGAGGGTAATGGACATTCATCCCACTGTACCCAATCCTTATACTCTCCTTAGTTTGCTTCCCACTTCTCAGGTGTATTATACAGTTCTGGACTTAAAAGATGCCTTCTCTGCCATCCCGCTGGCCCCACAAAGCCAGCCACTATTTACATTTGAATGGACTGATCCTCAAGAGGGAAAAGCCGGACAGCTCACCTGGACACGACTCCCCCAAGGATTTAAAAATTCTCATACTCTTTTTAATGAAGCCTTGCACCAAGATTTAGAGCCATTTCGGAACTCCAACCCACAGGTAACTCTACTGCAATATGTTGATATCTTGTTGGCAGCCCCTTCTCATCTGAAATGCTTGAGTGCCACCAAAGAACTCTTGAGTCTTCTACAAAAACTGGGGTACGAGTGTCAGCCAGAAAAGCACAGATTTGTCGTACTGCAGTGACCTATTTAGGATACAATCTTAAAGGTAAGCACTACCTTGGTGAACAAAGAATTTGGGCTATACTCGATAATCCTCAGCCTAGAACTCACAAGTCTGCGAGTTCCTTGGGGCAACAAGCTACTGCAGACTGTAGATACCTGGTTTTGCTGAACTGGAAGCCCCTTTATATGCCACTCTCAAAGGATCTCCAGAGTCCTTCACGTGGGGGGAGACTCAAACTAAAGCCTTACGAGATGCTCTCATAACCCCACCAGCCTTGGCTTTGCCAGATCCCACCAAGCCATTCCATTTGTTTCTAGCCGAAAAAGGGGAGTAACCAAGGGAGTTCTGACTCAGTGCCTAAGACCTTGGCACTGACCGGTGGCTTATTTATCCAAACGGCTGGGTCCAGTTGCTTCCGGATGGCCCCCATGCATTTGACAAATTGCCGCCACCGTGCTTCTACTTAAAGATGCAGAAAAACTAACCTTGGGGCAAGCATTGTCTATCACGGGGCCCCATGAAGTGGAAACTTTACTGCGGGCTCCCCCAGAGCGATGGCTGTCAAATGCTTAAATTACCCAATATCAAGCATTGCTACTCAACCAGCCCCGAATATATTTTTGTGCTCCCACAACCTTAAACCCAGCCACTTTGCTGCCCAAAGGACAGAATCCCCCTGTACACCCTTGCCCAGAAACCTTGGCAACGATCTCGTCCCTCCGCTCTGATCTTATGGACATTCCTTTACATGACCCTGATAGCATGTTTTCAGATGGCAGTAGTTTTGTGTTTCAAGGGCAAAGTTATGCCGGTGCTGCGGTGACGACAGACCGTGAAGTTTTATGGCAACAGACCCTTCCCCCAGGAACTTCAGCCCAACGCGCAGAGCTCATCTCACTAACAAAAGCCCTAAAACTCAGAAGAAACAAGTCAGTTAACATTTATATGGACAGCCGCTATGCTTTGCAACCGCGCATGTACACGGATCGATTTATCAAGAGCGCTGTCTCCTCACAACAGAAGGCAAGGCCACCAAAAATAAAGCTGAATTTTTAGATCTTCTAGCAGCCATCTGGGAACCTGCAAGGCTGGCAATCATTCACTGCCCAGGACATCAAAAAGGCAACTCCCTACAGGCAATTGGAAACCGCCTGGCTGATACAGCAGCCCGAGAAGCTGCGCCAACTAAAAGTGAAAGTGCCTTGGAGCTACCGATCTTGACAGAGCCCTTGCTTCCACCGGAACCCAGTTACACTCCTAAAGATTTGGAGTGGATTTCCAGAAAAGGGGGAAGTAAGATGCCGGGATAAAAGTGGTTTCAAGATCCTGAAGGTAAGATACTCTTACCCGCGGCACTGGGGTGGTGCATGGTGTGTCAGCTCCACCAAGGGACTCATCTGGGAAAAACGAGGATGGCGGAATTAGTGCGGAGAAAGTTCAGGGCGCAAGGGCTGGGAAAAGAGACTAAAGAGATGGTTGAAAGGTGTGTAAGTTGTGCCCAAGTAATTCAGGGTGCAAATAAGAAGGTTTCAGAAACTAAAAGAGATAGAGGAATTGGGCCAGGCCGCTTTTGGGAAATAGATTTTACTGAGATTAAACCAGGGAAATACAGATATAAATACTTGCTTGTTCTTGTAGACAACTTCTCCAGGTGGGTCGAGGTGTTCCCCACCAAATCAGAAACGGCTCAGGCGACAGTTAAGAAATTATTAAATGAAATAATTCCTAGATTCGGGCTGCCTCTGGGCATAGGATCAGACAATGGCCCGGCCTTCACGGCGCAGGTGTCCCAGGGTCTAGCCCAGGCATTGGGAATAGATTGGAAATTACATTGTGCATATAGACCCCGGAGCTCGGGTCAAGTAGAAAGGATGAATTGGACCCTAAAAGAGACCTTAAGCAAATTGTCCCTTGAGACAGGCGCAAATCGGGTTGATGTCCTGCCTTTTGCCCTTTTGTGAGCCCGTTGTACTCCATTTGTCAAGGGATTTTCCCCTTATGAAATTTTATTTGGCAGACCTCCACCTATCCTGCCGAAGCTAGGAGATGACGTAATGGAACAGTTGGAACAGGACCATTTGCTGGCTTCGCTCATGGCCCTGCAACATGTACAGAAGGAAATAACCAGGGCCTTGAGAGAAGCCTTCGCTCATCCTCCTGTTCTTCCCCACCCTTTTCAACCAGGAGACTTAGTCTGGGTCAAAAGGCATGAGCCTAAAACCCTGGAGCTGCGCTGGAAAGGACCACACACCGTGATTCTGACTATGCACACGGCCGTCAAGGTATATGGTTTCCGAACCTTGGATTCATCACTCTCAGGTTAAGAAAAACTGCGTGAAGGCGGGAACAACCCAGACTGATACAGAACCAGGTAACAAACAGCAACGGAAATTTCAAAGGCACCCAGAAGATCTTTTAAAGCTAAGACTGATGCGGGCATAATAATTTTTTGGGTTTGTATGGTGTTAAGTGTGGGGGACTGTATGAAATTGCATCCCCTATATTTTTGGCCATACCAATGGGAACTCAGGGACACTGTCACGGGGAAGGTGATAGCATCTAATACCTCTTCCACTGTGCCTTGTTTTTTGTTTGTTTGATTTATGCGACTTGGTGGGGGACTCATGGGGAACTTTAATTACTAATTATAAACAGCCAACGGGCTTTGCTCCTCCGGTCCCCGAAAACCCCTATATGGTTACCTATGGATGTGGACACAGGGATCAAGAACAAAAATTTGCTAACATACCAGGGTAAAAAGGGCAGCACCAGTCCTCATTCCACTCCTAGTGGGACTGGGAATTGCGGGATCCACAGCTATTGAAACTGCTGGACTCATTGTTTGGGACCAAAATTTCAAAACTGTAAGCAAGCAAGTAGACCGAGACCTAGGCTACTTGGAAACTTCAATTTCTCGGCTAGAACACCAAGTAGACTCTTTAGCCGAGGTTGTATTACAAAACAGAAGAGGGCTTGATTTACTCTTCATGAAGGAAGGGGACCTCTGCGTGGCCCTCGGAGAAAAGCGCTGTTTTTATGCGAACAATTCCAGAGTAATCAGAGACACTCTCAGTTTGGTCAGGGATAATCTTAGGACCAGGGAACATGGCAGGGAGGCCAGCAATAATTGGTATCAGAGTTTATTCTCTTGGTCTCCCTGGCTAACATCACTGCTTACAGCCGTAGCTGGTCCACTGCTATTGTTACTTCTTGGGTTAACTATTGGCACGTGCCTTATCAATTGGTTAATACCATATGTCAAGAAGCGAGTTAGTGAAATAAAAATTATGATGATCAGGTCCAATTATATCCCCTTAGTTCCTAATGATGAATCAAGGGATTGATTCACTGACAAGAACAGGGGGAAATGTAAGGGTTAAATTGTAGTGTAGGGCTAATGCTTAGCTTGAAAAATAACAGCTTTGTGTTGACACTGAAGGTTAAGAGATAACAGCCTTGCTTTGCTCTGGTAAACTATGCCTCGTACCCTTGTAAATTAGGCTTCAACAATTAAGGAAACAAAAGTTCAAAGAAAAGAGAATCAGAGGCAGGGTGAAGGAGATCCACTGGTTGCAACTTAGAGGCAGAAATTCTAAACACCTCATTAGGCAACTGATTCTAACTCATCTGGAACCTGTTTCTTTGTTCTGTTCCCAGGTGATGATAAAACAATGTGATCAGTTATAAAAACTCTGCACCCCGGCTGTTCGGGGCCGCACTCTTATCAAGAGTGTTGGTCCCGATCGGTCGGCCTTGCCTCTCATTGTAATAACTTTGTTGTGACTGTCACTGGTGCCCGTAGCATTCTGTTTCAGGAGTCGTGTGGATGCAAGAATTCCTTGCCAGAGTCTGGCAGTCTTTATTTTCAAATTTTTTGGTGGAATCTTGCCAAGTTCCCATCAATTTGGAATAGCTTGAGGAACAGGTGCCCTTGGGTTTTCTGCCAGATCCTCCTTGGGAAGAGGAGATATTGGGCACTTGAAAGTTTTAAGCACAGGAGGAGTGCTTGTGCGTAGGGTAGGTGATGTTGGGAGATTTTGGTCTCACCTCTGTGGCAAAAGTAAATGGAGATGTGGTCTTCATGAACAGTCAAAGTAAAATTTTAAAAAGTCACATGGGCTAATTATTATTTAAAAATATAATTTATTGTCAACTTGGTTTACATACAACACCCAGAGCTCATCCCAAGTGCCTTCCTCAATGCCCATCACCCATTTTCCCTCTCTCCCATCTCCCCATGTCCTCTCTGTTCTCTGCATTTAAGTGTCTTTTGTGTTTTGCCCTCCTCCATCTCTGTTTGTAACTCTTCTTTACCCTTCCCTTCCCCCATGGTCTGTTAATCTTCTCAAGAATCACGAGTGAAAGCCTATCTGTCCTTCTATGACTGCCTTATGTCAATCAGCAGAATACTTTCCAGTTCCATCCACGTTGCTGCAAATGGCGTGATTTCATCCATTAGCTCCCACTGAGTTACCGATTAACTCCCAGTGAGCCGATTAACTCCCAGTGAGCATACACGTGAAGGTTTTCAACTAATTGTTAATAACCAAGGAAACCATGTTGCCCTAATAAAAAGTGGGGGCATTCAAGTTTTATGTTTGTGCAGTGAGTATTAATGTGCTTTGCCCCTGCAATAGACTGAGGTGGCATTGTCCTGAACATCCTGCATTCTGACACTTTAAGGGATCCTGCATGCTTACTCGTTTTGCCAGCAGGTGAAGGTAGAATGAAACGACTCAAAAAAACTAAACAAAATCAGAACCCAATCCCACAGACTTGGGCATCAGTCCTTATTGAAACTGACCTCCAAATCACAACGGGTTTTACCTGCTGGCAGGAAAAGCTACAAGGCTGGCAAGAACGCAAAGCCCTTCTAGATTGTTTCAGATCAATTCTAGGGTTTCTTCTGCTACATGAGGGTTCCCGTGTGTAGCTAAAATATGCTCCATTTCTCTCCAAGCACCGGTTTTCTGAAGTCACAAGACACATGTCTTCTCTGGGGGAATCGTGCTTGTCACTTCATTCACAGCTTTATTCCATTATTTTTATCTGAGACAAAGAATTGGGACCCAAGTTCATCCCTTCTGACTCCCTTGATCTCTTTCTAACCGGGTTTTCCTGAGAGGGATTGAGAATCCCAGCCTGGAAGTATTTTTCTCCGATTTGAATTGTGGAGTTCTGCTAAATTCCCTAAATCCAGGAGAATGTGGGCAATGGGTTCTCCATGGGATCACCTGTGAGACCTAGCTTGGCAACAGAAGGCAAAAAGAATGGGAAAGGTACAAGTACTATTGGGAGAGAGCCATCCTCCCATTTGTTCAGGGGAGATGGAAATCAGAGGTCAGAGTCAAGAACCATGTGGTTGTTACTCAGAGAGTGCCCAGCATTCACAACCAGCGAACACATGGTGATTCCTCAGGACACATTGCGCTCCTTTACTGAGACTTTCGAGCATGGCAGGCTTCTGTTGGCCTGATTTTGTTGGTTACTTTGATCTGAATTGCCCCTGTGAAGTTCCTGCATTCTGAGAAGATCAAAGTTTGAGCATGAACATTGCTCTTCCCCAGATGGTCCTTGCAGAGGATCCATTCAAGGGCTCTGGTACAAGATCTCTATTCCATAGACATGGCTGTCAGGCAGCACAGAGAAGCCAAAATTCCTATATATCACGAGTGCCTCTGCCCTTTGGTTGGAAGTGGAAGGTAAGAGCCAGAAGTCTTCCTGCCCTATCAGTGTCAGAATGCTGTGTCCTTGCAGCTGGTGCTTTTCATCTGATCGCCACAGGTGTTCCCATTTTACTCTCAGGACCACAAGCTTGCCAAGGAAATGTTGCTCATGTCACAAGTTTCAGCTTCATTCCATTTTTATCTGAGGTGAACAGCTTTGCCTCTCAGTGTGTTTCTTCGGGTTTATTAGTTGTTCCCTGTGGGGCTTTGGGGGCAGGAGTCAGGAAACCTCTCCTACGAGTTTAATTCTCAACTTTTTTATAGTGTGTTCCATGATTGTGTAGATAGCTTGGACAAAGTGTGGCTCATGGGTTTCCCTGCCAAACTTACATTAGCACCTGAAACAGGAGTCTGAGGGCACCTGAAAGCGTTCAGCACAAGAGGTTTGCCTATGGACAAAGAGCAGTGTTGAAAGCAGCCTGCCTTACTTCCTGGGCCAAGTAAATATATCAGCAGAAAGGAGTCAGGGGCCATGCAGCTGTCACCTAGATAGCAGTCTCCCAGCAACTGACAGCAAGCCCCCAAATCCTTTAGGGGCCAGCCTGGACAAATCTGTTTCTGATATCAATGAGGAAACATTATTAACTTCTTCTTGAGAAGATGGTGCTTGTCTGTCTGTGGTTGACATGACAATGGTCACCCTGCTGAGACCTCCCCCCCTTGCTGCCTGAAATGCCTACATTCCTTGCAGCAGATGTTTTACCTATGCAAATTGCAATCTCTGGGCTGGTCAGCCAAGAAAAAGGTCAAAGTGTATAAGACCAGAGTCGCGTTCCACACACTTGTTAGCTGAGAGCCAAAATCACCATTACCTAATTACCAACATCCATTGAAAGAAAGCGGGAGAAAAGGTGAGGGCCAAAAGACTCTTTGACCTATCCAAAGTAAGGATGTACAGACAGGGCTCTCAGGTTTAGCGTCATGGAGCTTTGGGGGATGATGGTGGGGTTTGTGGGGTTCAGAGCTGATGGCAGGAAAGAATCTTGACGACTTCTTTGGTACAAAAAAGGTGATTTCATTAAAGCAGTGGGACAGGACGTGTGGACAGGAAAATCTGCCTGCACTGAGCTTGTGAAGAGTGACTGGTTATATAATATGGGCTTGGGGAAGTTGAAGTCCAAAGGAAATTTTCCAAAGAGACTCATATGCTAGACTCCCAGATCACTGGAAGCATAGATATTGTCAAGTTAAGGTTGCTTTCCCTTCCAGCAAAGCATTAACATTAAGACATTAGGGAGTTCCTTTGGGGCGCCTGGGTGGCGCAGTCGGTTAAGCGTCCGACTTCAGCCAGGTCACGATCTCACGGTCCGTGAGTTCGAGCCCCGCGTCAGGCTCTGGGCTGATGGCTCAGAGCCTGGAGCCTCTTTCCGATTCTGTGTCTCCCTCTCTCTCTGTCCCTCCCCCGTTCATGCTCTGTCTCTCTCTGTCCCAAAAATAAACATTGAAAAAAAAAATTAAAAAAAAAAAAAGACAGTAGGGAGTTCCTGAAGAAAATTTTGACTCCACCAGCCTCAAATATTTGTCAATTTCTTGCAAGTTACAAGGAAATACAAATGTAATTTTTTAAATATTTATTTTTGGAGACACAGAGAGAGGGAGAGAATGAGTGGAGGGGGAGAGAGAGAGAAAGAAAGACAGAGAGAAAGAGTGAGAAAGAATCTGTAGCAGGCCCCAGGCTCTGAGCTGTCAGCACAGAACCTGACATGGAGATGAAACTCAGGAATGGTGAGATGACCTGAACCAAAGTCAGAATCTTAACTGAGAGAGCCCCCCAGGCACCTCAGGAAATTCTATTTGATCCGTCATTTCCTTCTTGCCTTTGTTCCCCACATCACTGTGGACAGGATGGTGATGTTGGGGTGACAGTACACTGATTAGATTTCTGGAGATTGGGCTATTGAGAAGTTTGCCTTTTTTTCATAATTTACTAAGATATTGAGTGGGGTAGGGGCAGAAAGAGGGAGACAAAGGATCCAAAGCAAGCTTCACCCTGTGAGTGCAAAGCCAGATGCAGATCTGACCTATGCCAAAATCAATGGTCGGCCGCTTAACCCACTGAGTAACCCAGGAGCCCTATCCTTTCTTGTTCTAATTCTATCTTGGTTCCCACCAAGCACATTGTGCTTGTCAACTCAGTGGAAAAGCAGGGATTGGCGGAGAGCTCCCACTCTGTTCCCAGGCTACCTGAAAACAGTTTCTGATCTACAAAAGGATCCATTGATCTGTCAGTGACGACTTGGTCATTGAACGGTTGGAGTTGGCATGGTAATAGTTACAATGAGGGAGCAGGCTGAGCGGTAAAGCGCAAGCTACTACCCCCTGCCACCCGAGGGGGACATAAGTGATATTCCTTGGACACACCTGGCTACCCAAAAACAAAGGAAAGGGGCTTAAGTCTTTGCCGTGGTAATGTGGGAAGCTAAAGCAAATGAAAAATGAAATTCCCTTACTGCCGGTAGCCCATTGACAAGTCCTTGAAAACCGCAGTGACTTCCTTCTAAGATCTCAGCTGCCTGGAAGATGGCATTTTGCTGGGGTAAAAGAGAACCTCAGCTTAACATTACCCCAACCTTGAGGACTCTGAAAGTTCACTTCCACTCTTTCAACTGTCCCCAAGATATATGCTGGCAGTCATACTCCAAGCTTATGGCCAATGATATACACCCAAAGGGTCTCAAGACTGAACTTTTATTAAAATGTAATAAATGGTGTTTCCCCAGCAAAAGCTAGCCCCTCAAGGTGCTGAAAACCTTCTTTTTAAAATTCCTTAAAGACTTTATCTCAGACCTCCACCAACCTGAGGGTATATAATGATGATGTACCAGTCAGGACCCTGGTGCACCTCTTGCATGCGCTAATAAAATCACCTTTTTCACCAAAGATGTCTTCAAGAATTCTTTCTTGGTCGTCGGCTCTGGACCACCCCCGAATCACTCCAAAACTTTGTCATTTTGGAGTTGGAATGTGGGGCTTCAAACTTGTCACCTAGACTTGGTTTTTCTGTGCAAATTTGGCGAGGATGTTTTCTCTTTCCTCCTTTACTCTCATTTCAGGGGATTTTAGAGAAGTATGGTCTTATTGGAACCCTCTCGCGTGGAATGTTCAGGCTGCAATCCTCTGGCCTGTGGCTACTCTACCAGAAAGCCTGAATTTTGGTTGGAGGTTAGGACTTTGGCCAGAATGGTAGTAAGATGCAGAAACTTGATAACCTCTGTTTATGCTTGTCCTTATATAAAGTTGTCTGTCTCGGGCAGGCGACAACAACCTAAATAACTAGCACAGCAGCCAATCTTAAGCTGCTGTGTGAGTATTCCACCTCATTGGTCTAATGTGATCCCCTCCACATCTCTGGTCTAGCTGCTTCTGGCCTCGGGACCTCCACTGAGAACTGGCAGAAACCAGTACCCGATTGAATGAAAAGCCATCTGGGAACTGTTTCTTAGGGAAGTTGTCTATACGACCATGTGGGTTGGAATGTCGCTTAGATCATGATAGATTTCTGTCTTTACTGTTTTCAGTCAATGTCCTCTACTAACTACTATTTAAAATAGGGTAATATCCCCTTGTCAAACATTTCTAGTGTTTTCCATGAATAAAAAGTGAGTTTATTCTCTGTCTTCTTGGCAAGGCAGACTCACGTCTATACACTAAGCAACCTTCTGTAGTGTAGAAGGTAACAGGGAAGCGGGGGCAATGGGGCCTAGCGATTTTGTTTGAGGGAAGCCTCCGGTTGCTTTGACACTTCAGGAACCTCTGAAATAGTCTGTGCATGGGACGCTACCGGGGTGTCAGGATGGATTCTAGGGGTAATAGACCTTCTCTCTCCCTCTCTCCATTCCTCTCTAGGTGGATCATGGGATCTCCTCTTCGGTCCCCGAGGATTCTCCGTTGGGATGTCCTTTTAACACACTGGTAACAATTTGGATTGCAAAAATTTAGCAAGGAATTATCCTGTAACACTGCATGGCCTTACCAAACAGGGAAAATGGTTGGAGGTTACCCTATATCCAGGCTTTCACGGCTACCCAGACCTTAGGGACCTCTTGCAAGAATGTGTTTGGTCCGTTACCAGGCCAGTAAGCTCCCTCCTGATATAGTGGATGATCAATATCTAAACAGTCTTCCTTCTGATACAACTCAGTCATTGAAGGAAAAACAGGCCATCCCTGAAAAGGGGACGCTTTCTGTTCCTCTGCCTATTTGATGTCTCTGCCTATTAGATGTCTGCCTAATAGATGCCTCTCCCTCATTTCTTTCCCGGGTTAAGGGCTATAATTGGAGTCGATTGTGCTTAGTGTACCTCAGGACGGGGACTTTAAGAAATATTCCCAAGCAGTGGCTGAACGTCCACTTATTTCCTGGAAATTCCCTGTCTTCTCTGGCCTGACATGAACTGCCTAATTCCACTGAGGTGGAACGAAAGACATGGTGTCTGCTCCTCTGTCCCAGGTGAGAAGGTTAGAACCGGGAAATTTTCCTTCTTTGCCTTCTGCTGGAAGCTTCCCCCTTCTGCCTTCCCCTGACCCTCCTCCTGTTTCCGGACCACCTTGGGTGCAGCCTACATAACTGGTTCCTATACCATCCTCAGTGCCTTAGGTACCAATGGCTCTTCTTCCCACCCTAAATGTCAAGGAGCAAAAAGTACCATCTTGGACCAGCCACTTCAGATTCCTGGGACCCACTGGCGTCCCAAGTGAAAAAGGATAATAGGGAACAAATGGATTGTCCTTTAAGTGGACGTAAGTGAAACACTTTTGTGTTTAAACTAATTTATGTTTTCTGGTTTAAAATAAACCTGTCTTTAGAGTTATCAGCATTAAATATGAAAGTTTTATTTTACAAATGTTTACTAAGTCAAATAAGCTGATTTTTCTCGGTTGCAATTTGTTAGCAAAACGATGTCTTGAAATAACAGTTAATGTCAAATGTCTCAAAGGGTTCATGGGTAATCGTTAAGATAGCTCTCAAAGTCTTTGGTAACCTGAAACTTTAACGATTTTCTTTAAAATTGGGTGACAAATGAGATGACAATCATGGGACGTCTAGGTCTTTTCCAAATGGAATGCAGTACAAAGCTATGATTACTGAACAAAGGTTTTGTTTTTAACTTGTTATTGCAAAGAAACTAAGGCTATTTGGGTCTGTTGTAGAACATGCCTTGTGCTTAACTGATTCATCACTGTGCCCTCTAAAGAAGGCATAAACACACATGCCTTCTTTTGAAATAATGAAGAAAATAATGAAGAAAATAATGAAGAAAATAATGAATTGTTCTTGATTTACCTATCTCTGGGTATGAAGGTGTTTAGAGAGCAAAATAATGCATATTTATGGGATGTGAAACCCAAGTTGTCTTTAGGTGTTTGCCTAAACACACATAAACAAACACTCAACTGGTTAAGTTTTCATTGGAGACCAAGGAGACAGTTAAAATTCTGCTAATTGTACTTTAGACTGATGCAAATAAGGAAAGCAACGCTGTATGCAGAAAACTAGGAGGTCTGTAAACACGATATAAGCAATGGGAATATGTTTTTCATTGAGGGTAAAATAAATTTTGTGCTAAATCAGATGGGTTTTTTGGACAGAAATGGCTTGGGACAAAATCTGAAGGTAAGGAAAAGTTGTAGAATGTTCGTAAGGAGAAATCTTGGGAAGGAATTTTATGTGTGGTAAGGATGGACTAAGGTTGCTTTGGATGGATTTTAAAACTACACTGGTGTAAGAAAAGTCTGCTTTTCTCTCTTTTGGAAAGAGAAAGGTTTCTTGGATTATTGACCTGTTCTAGAAAAGAAAATGGAAGCAAAGTTTTCATTTCTTTTATGTTTTTTCTCTTTTGTCTGTCATGAAAACCAGTTTTAAGTTTGGTCTTGATCAAATCTTTGATTACTCAAAGTTAAAACTTCTCAATGGTACAGGAGTTGGTTGTGCTAAAAACTCTCTCATGCTACATATTTGCTTTTGGAGTCTATTATTGCCATCTTGGTTAAATAAATAATGTAAAGTTTCAGATTTGTAAGGCTCTGTAATCCTTTTTAGAATGTGCTCTATCACTTCCTAAGGTTTGAACAAAATTTTCCAAGGTTTTGATTGTAAACGAGGTCTTTTTTGACCAGTGAGGCTTTTTGATGAGGCTTGCTAAGTTTATTGGAGAAGCGTTGTCAAACAATGGTAAACCTTAGGTTCTATTGCTTGGTTACATGTTGTACTGTTCAAAGCTGTATGCAATTCCTCAAGTCTTAATTTCTTCTGCTATGAAGTCCTGCCTTGATATTCTTTGTATCAAAGTGTGGTGTGCCACAGAAATCACCGCATTCCCTTGTCAATTGCATCACTATGAACTCTCATCGGGTGTTTAACACTGTCCATTTGTGAGGTCTTCTCTTACAAAGCATATTTCACCTTGTTGGAGATTCACACACAAAAAAGACTTTTAGGACAAATACAGGTGTTTGTAATCTTTCAGATTCATCATGAAATGGGTAGGAATTTTGACAACTAAAAGGCTGCATTCAAACAAGAATTAGGAACATGGGTCTAATCAATTGAGAAAAATGATAGTTTTTTGACTCTTGGAAATATTTCTGTTCTCTAATATTTGCTCTTCCAGATGAAGGAAACGTTCTCTTCACTATGATATGCAGGGATGTCATCAAATATTCACTTGTAAACTGAAGCTTTGCACTTTTCTCTTTACCTAAACCCTCTGAAATGCAAACACTCTCAGTATTCTTTCCTGGTCATTACACTTATTTGCATAAGTGCCATAAGAGTCTTATCCTAGTAAGAGGACACCATTGGTAACACTGGTTATATTCTTAAGGCTTTGGCTGGAAGCTCCTATTTGAGAGACATGCATAGACTCAAAAATGACCGTACAGCTTTAAGGAACTGAGGTTGACTTTATAAAACATCGACCCACTAAAACCTTTTGGAAATGACCGGATACGTTGTTTACAGAGTTCCCATCAGCCTCCCCAAGTGAGTAAAGAATGTCACTTCCTGGCAGGTGCAGGAACCTCAGGATATCTTGGGTACCTCATGAAGAGGAATTTGCCCAATTCCACAAGTATTGCAGGCTTGTCTAATGGGAAGTACTTGGCTTCTGGCCTGGAGAGGCTACAAATTTCAATCTGGAGATTCCTTATCAAGGGTTCCAGCAAAGCAAACTTTAAAAGACCCTTATGATCAATGACTATTCTTGCTGGGGTTATGTACATATTGAGGCCCATACTTGTAAGACTGGACTTGTTTTAACGAATGAATTGTTCTTGATTTACCTATCTCTGGGTATGAAGGTGTTTAGAGAGCAAAATAATGCACAATTATGGGATGTGAAACCCAAGTTGTCTTTAGGTGTTTGCCTAATCTAGACAACCTAGGTAAACTTGAGACATTCAGTCACAATAGCAGAGGTTAACCTGTGGGGATAGTAAAATGTCCCCAAGGGTATTTTATTTAAACAACTCGAAAATGGGGTGGATACCCACAAACTGTAGGCAAGGACTTTCCTCACTGTAGACCTATCAATAAATACGATAGTGCTCTATTATACCCTTGAGTCTGGGTTAATTCCTAAATCTCTGAGTAAGCGAACCATGTACTCACTGAACTTGGTCAGTTACTGGAAACCCACCACATCTAAACCCCAAAGATATGGTTTATTCAGAGGATGAAAACTCTCATGCAATAGATTTAACTCCAAAACGAGAAGGCCCCTACAGGGTCATAGTATGTACTCCGACTGCTGAATGTTGGGCATTCTTCATGGCCTCCTGTATCTAGGTAAAACTTGTACCCTTCCTTTAAAGGAAGTCAATGGGCACATTATTGTGCCTTCTTATTCCCTGGAACCTGTGCAAGACCACAAACCTCTCTTAGCATGGTTTTACCTTTCTTTTTCACTTTCTTTTTCCCAATTTATACTAACAGTTCCTTCTTACGATGGGCCATTCAGAGGATCAATACAGACATTTGAGTTACGAACTGGAAAGACCAATCTGCTCCCTGCTGCTTGTTCCCACTCCTGAGGATGCTTCAAGCCTGACATCAAAAAACCTCACTGACAACACTGGGAGACACTGTGGTTATAATTTGCTCAACAAAATGCTGTGTATCCATCCAAATGACCACAAAAATATTTCTTCTGACATGAATACTTAAATTGGCTCATTAAACAATCCCTCTCTCTCCTTTAATGATTGGCTAAACTCCTGGACTAGAGCATTATTGTCAACTACCAACAGATTTTTCTTGGGGGATTCTCTCTTGCTATTCTAATTATGTTTTGCTGTTTTCTCCCATGCCTCTCTGCCTGGTGCCAAGACTCCGTCACGACAATCGCTTCAAACCCACAGAAGAGCCTTACTACTCAAGAAGGCCCACCTTGGATTCAGCTGCCTCCGCCTTTTCTAACTCCTCTCTTTGTTCCCCCCAAACTGATATTGACCAACATAGGTAGGGAAAACTCTACCCCCGTCAGTAGAAAGAAGTTACAGAAGATGAGAACTTCCATCTTCATCGCCCTTAAGGATTTAAGGGTTGACATTCTTCAGGGTGACTATGAGGACAGAGCATGAGGCAGGCTGCGGGTTAAAGCACAAGATAGCATGCCCCCCATCCTGGGTAGGATCTGAGTGATATTCCGTGGACACTCTTGAATACCCAAGAACAAAGAAAAGAGGCTTAAATGCTTGCCATAGTAATGTGGGAAACCCAGACAGAGGGAAAATTAAACTTTAATTGCCTGTAGCCCACTGACAAGTTCCTGAAATGGAGAGTGGCGTCCCTGTGGGAGCTCAGCTGCCTCAATGATGACACTTTGCAAGGGGCAAAAGCGAACGTTAGCTTAACTTTGGGACCCTGTGAGCTAACTTCTTTTATTTCAACTGCCCCAAGATACATGCCAGCAATCATTCTCCAAGTTATGGCCTTCCCATTATACCTCTATTGGGTGGCAGGACTTTTTATGAAATGGTAATAAATGGCATTTCCCTAGCAAGAACTAGCCCCACAAGGTCCTGAAAACCTTGCTTCAAAAATTCCTGAGAGACAGACTTACTGTATCCCTGACACTTCCCAACATGATGTATATAATAATGAGTTAGTAGCACCTTTAGTGCTACTAAAGGTGATTTAGTAAAATCACTTTTTTGGCACCAAAGATGTCTTCAAGAAATATTTTTTGTTCGTTGACTATGGGCCACCGCACCATCACCCCCAAACTTCAATTCCACAGCAGAACTGCAATCACTGGCTGCTACAGATGCCTTTATTCTGAAGAGCAGAGATTTCACCCCTTGACAGTTTTCTTCAGGAACTATGTGCAGGACATAGCCCATTCAAGGACTAGTACACCAGAGCCACTTTCCAAATACTTGAATGTAAGTCACAGGCCAAAACCTGCTATGAGACGTTACTGGCATCAAACCACAGGGGGAAAAAAAAACCAATGCCAGAAACTTTTCTTGTCTTTCTGAAAGAAGAGTGCAGGTTTCCTTTGATCCTAGCCCACATATTGTTCTTACTTTTGACGGCAACTATCTTACCAGGAGATTGTGTTAGTCGCTTCATGGTGGGCTCTATCACATTCTCTTCTAAGAAAAAATTTGGCCTTCTCTATATCCTTCATCCTGTTGCTCTTTTCCAAAAATTTCTCCCTATTGTCCTTTCAGGGACAATGTCTCAGAGTCATTGTTTTCTACTTTTCACTTGGATGTCAAACCATATCCTTGTCACTCCAAGATATATTAGGACACAGGGTCCCTCAAAATTTGCCTTTCGTACAGTACTCTGTTTTCAAAAGTAAGCCCAGGGCATTTCAAAGTGCCCAGCAGGAATGCTCCTGTGTGGTCAGGATCACCGATTTTGGGAGGGAGCTATCTTCACTTCTGGGACAAGAGGACCATGGAGCTAGACACCTCCTTCTCAGCTTGATCCCATTATCAGCTGAAATGAAAAAATTTGGCCCTGTGTAGCCATTCCAATTTCCTGGGTGTATTGATAACTACGTCTAAGGTCCCAGTCAAGGGAAATGAGGCTGTCCCTCTCATTGTGAGTGCCCAGCCATTCCTAATGAGCTCTGACTCTGGTTTGTGCTAACCAAGAGCAATCAGTTTCTGATATCCCAAAGGAAAGAGTGCCTTCCAGAAAGTACTTGGTGTTTGGATGGCTGAATAAAAATGATGGTTAGCCAACTTATTTCCCTTCCTAGCCATTAAATATGCTTTCACTCTGAAGAGCAGTTGGCTCACCCAGGTACATTGTGTTTGAAGACTTTCTTAGCCCAGAAAGAGACCATTCAAGAAATACTGCACCACAGCCTTAGCATGGAGCACAATACTGTTGCCTTGGAAACACTGTTGCCTCTATCCAATGATAGGATGGGAAAACTCCAGAACTCCCGAACTCCAGAAATGAGTGGACTCCAGAAGCTTTCCCTCTCTTACTGAAGTAAGAATACAGGCATCTTGCCTTTGGGCTCCCACAGTAGATAATGGAGGTTTCCCTGTGCCCTAACCCATATATGTTTCCTACCTATGCATTTCTTATTCCTGAGACCGTCAGCATGCCAGGGGATTGTACAATCATTTCATCCTCTGATTTATCCCATTCTCATCTCTCATTAGTAACATTGTCCTTCCTTCATTGTATCTATTTCCATCTTTAAAAAAAATGTTTCTCTTTTTTTTGAGAGAGAGAAGAGGGAGGAAACCTGTGAGTGGAGAGGAGGCAGAGAGAGAGGGACGGAAGATCCAAACAGGCTCTCTGCTGAACAGCAGAGAACTCCGTGAGGGACTCTAACTTGCCAACCATGAGATCATGACCTGAGCCAGAAACGGATGCTTAACCCACTGAGCCACACAGGTATCTCATTCCTGTCCTCTTTAAAAGTTGATTCTCCCATGGGCCAATCAAGGCCCTGGGAGCAGTACCCTCTGATTTTAGTTGGCATTAAATTCTGATTCTGGAGTTCTTGTGACCACAGAGTAATTTGGGCCATAGGAGCCCTGGGAACTTGCCTTCCAGATCGATGACAACAGTAGATGCAGGTCAGTGGGAGGTACTCAGCACAGAACATTTGTTTTTGGTACAGCCAAAGATATTGGGAGGGAGCCGTCCTCACTCCAAGGGCAAGGGCAGAGACATTTCATTCTCAGCTTTCTTCCGTTCTCCTCGAAAATGAAACCTGTCCATTGAGTCATTCCCATCCCATTGCTATTTGCTCACTAAAACTTGCTTGCAGGCTGGGTGGTGCAGTGAGGTTGTCAATCACACAGTGAGCTCCCGTGGATTGGTGGTGTGTTCTCACTGGGGTTCTGTGCTAACCTAGAGTAATCCATTTCCCACAACCCAAGGGAAAGGTCCTTTTGTCAGAGAGCATTTAGGGCTTGGCGTAGGAGGCTGAAGAGCACATAATCCATGCATACGAAGTATGTTCCAAAACCTAGAGTGGCCTAGAAAGTGGTCATTCAAAACCTAATGGGCAACAGGAACCAAGGTCCCAAACGAGCAGCAGCCTGGAGCCTGAACCCCTTAATTCCCTACTGACTTTATCCCATGATGGGCATGGAAGGAAAAAGAGCCAAGGCCAGAAGCTTTGTCTCTCCTTCAGAAGGAAATATGCAGACCTAATGCAAACTGGGCTCTCAGGATTTTTCTCTGTAGAGGTTTCCTTTGTCTCTAGCCACAAGTGTTCTTACTCCTTAGAACCTTGCCAGGAAATTGTGCTGACACTTCATTCTAATCTTTGTCCCACTCTTATCTATAATGAAGGAATTTGGCCTTCCTTAGTTCCAGTTCAATACAGTGATTTTTCTTTTTATAAAGTGGTGTCTCCCTGGGTGCCATTCAGAGCCAGGGTGTCAGGGAACTAACATTTCCTTTAAGTTGGGGGATTTGTCCATATCCTTAAGTCTCTTGCATAGGTTGGGACACAAGACCTCTCACTATTTACCATTCAGAACCATGTTGACAATGGGAAGTTCAGGGCACTTGAGTTTTCCCAGAAATGTCTCCATGTGGAGGCAATGCCAGCTTTGGGGATGGAGCCGGCCATAGTTCTGGTTGAAGGGGAAACTATGTTAGACATTTGACTCCCAACTTTATCTTAATCTCGTCTGTCATATAGGCCTTTGCCTTTCAACAGCCCTTTCTATCAATGTTCTTTTTTTCTAATGAATTCATTGGTCACAACCAGGAAGAATGGGTCTGTCAGCCACACAGCCAACTTCCAGGATTTGTGATGACCTACCACTCTGGGCCCATACTAAGAGAGAACAATCACTTTACCCCAGAGAAAAATGACCCTCTTGTCCATGAGACTTTGTTGCTTGACTGGCCCTAGTATTCTCTGTGATTGCTAGCCAGCTTGCCTCCATTCCCTGGCTGAATAAACTATCTTTATACTCTAAGGCACATGACAGGCATGCACAATAGACTGCAGGACAATTCCACCCAACAAAGACCTCACAGGTCAATGCACCTTGACTTGGTTACAAACCCTAAAGCACAAATGGGAACATGGACCTGCTTTCACTGAATAAATGCTCTTTCTCTGCCCTTAGAGGTGGGTCTTAAAAAGGAGACCAGGTCAGAAACCTTCCTACTCTTTCTGAAAGAAAAGTGCAGGACTCATGCCACCTGGGCACTCAGGAGTAAACAATGGACGGGTCCCTTTGCCCAAGCCCACAGGAGTTTCTTACTACTGACAACAGCCTCTCAGGAGACTGCGCTAGGCACTTCCTTCTCAGCTTCAACACACTCTTATTTGTAATGAAAAACTTTGGCCCACTGAGTCTTTATTTCCAGCCTTTTTCTCTTTTTCCCCCAAAGGAGGATAACGCTGGAGTCCATTCAGAATCTGTGTCCCAGAGCAATATCCTACACTTTAAACTGGGGGCTCTGGCTGAGTCCTGGGGACTCTGAATAGACTGCCAACAGGGCCTCTTTTAATTTCCCTTTAGATCTCTGGGAACAATGAGAGGCCTAGGACATAGGACGGTGCCAAGTTTTGTATGTATGGATGCATGTAAGTGGTCCCAGAGATTTAGAGGGACTGGCCTTACACATACAGTTTGGAGAAACGAAGGAAGATAGAAATGGCCAGCATGATAATCCAATGTCCATGTGTAATGTAGAGCTTTGGCCTCCCTTGTAGCCATTCCCACCAATTTGCCATTTTCTAAGTCTTGGATCCCATTCAGGGATGAGTGGGGTTTCACTCCCACAAGCGAAGCCCAAAGATTGGTGGTAAACCTCCACTCTGGTCCTGTGCTCTGTGAGAGCAAACAGTACCTTTATATCAATGAAGGAGAGCTTCTTGTCGAATGATTGGGACTTGACCAGCTTTATTATGTGCAGTGAAGTGCCGAGATGCCTTCATTCTGTGTCACACATGGCTCCCATATGCACACCAGGCCTCAGGACCTGGTCAGCATAGAGATGGCCCTTTCAAGAACTACTGTATCAAGTCCAGATTCGAAACTCTTGATCACCAGCTAGGAGCAGGAACCCTCTGCCTCTGAATCAATACTGCATTTATTCCCTAATGGGAAGGACAGGAAAAAATGCTCACTTTTCCCCCTCTCTCTGAAGGAAGAATACACAGCTCCTGCAGAATCTCATTGTCAGGTGTAGCCAGTGGATGTTTCCTTTGCAACTAGTCCTCATGTGGTTCTTACACACCTTACAGACAGATAGGAGATAGGAATAAGCACTTAATTCTATCTTTAACCCATTCTGTTAAGGAAGCACTTTAGTCCCTCCAGGTCTCTATATTTTATTGCCCTTTGTTCAAATTAGGCACTTCTTGGGAGCCATTTAAAGCAAGATTCTCAGAAGAATGTCCTCTGTTTAAAGAAGATTCCAGGATGCATGGAGCTGTGTCATGTACAAAGCCCGTGTGCAAACATTGCTGTGGAGTGCCAAGTCAGTTCCTGAGCCAAAGGACAGCTCTCAGTGTCTGATATCCCAGAGGAAAGAGGGCCTTTCTGTCCCTGGGGCCTTTTTGCATTGTTAGCTTGAATAATTGCAGGGATGGGCAGCCAGCTGGCCTTCTTCCCCTGGCTAATAAAGGTGTCTTCATTTTGGAGAGTAGATGGTTCATGCATTCGCAAAAAGCTCCATGTCCTGGTTAGGATTCAAAGGGACTTAGAAAGGAATACTGCACCAGGCTCGGTTCTAACCGTGTATCCAGCAGCCACAGTTGAATCTCAGCAGCCCCTACTAGTTGAAAGGGCAAGAAATACACCCAAAGTCAAGGCTTTCTCTCCCTCTCTGAGGGAAGAATGCAGCCTCCTTGTTGACAGGGCTCCCAAGTGTAGCCTGTAGAAGGCTCCCTTCACCAAAGCCCACAGGTGTCGCTTCTTCCTGAGAAAGTCAGCTTGCTAGAACATGGCACTAGTCATTTCATTCTCCACATCATCCCATTCTCATCCCTAATGAAGGACCTGGCCCTCTGTGGATCCAGTTTCACCCTTTTGCTCTAATTCCAAACTAAGTCCTCTCTGGGGTCCATTGCATGTACTCTCTCAGGGGAATATCCTCAACATTTTTCTGGGGGATCTTAGTTTAGTACTTGTGGCTTTGTGATAGGTTTGACCACAGAGCCCCTGGGAGGTTGATGCCAAAACCATGGAGTTATTCACAGTCCTAGGGCTCTGGAATGGCACAGAAGAGAGTGCTTGCACTTTGGGCCAGAGGGCTGGGAAAGGAGCTGGCCTACTTTCTTAGCTGAGGGGATAAGAAGTGGAATAACCCCCTTCCAGATTGAACCCATTTCCATTGGTGATAATTGACCTTTGGCTCTGTTTCTGGCCATTCCCTTCTTTTGGCTCTAGGTCTAAATATGTCCCCGTTTAGACTTAGGAGCCATGCAGTTGTCAGTCTGTCAGCACGTTCCCAAATTTTCACCCAAGCCTGTGTCTCAGGTGAGCACCAAGCAAGGATGCCCAGCCACTACAAATGGCAGCACTTGTACTTTCTCAGACTTGGATTTTCCTTTCAGCTGGGCAGAGGAGCCAGCAGGATCATAGGCATCAGTTCTGGGTGCAGGGCATGGCAACAAACAGGTTTCTGAGTCAGGGACCAAGGCCTGAACAGCCCCGTGTTGTAGGCAGTGCCATAGCTGCTTCACGGCCCAGCAAAGCCACCCTGCAGTCATGGAATGACTCCCATGGCATTGACCTGTGCAGCATGGTCTTTCTGCATAGTCAGCAGTAGCAAAGGTGACAGTTCTGGCTGGCAGGATGAGTTTTACAAGAGCCTCCAAGGACAGTGGCAGAAGGCAGGGACTGGCAGATAGTGTGGAACCCATGAAGGCAGCACCTGGTCTTTGCTTTCTTACCAGCCCACTTTTCCTATCCCACATTTGTTGTATATAATGTGCTGTCATATGTGTAACCTCACCTCAAAGGCATATTCCTGGTGTGATGTGTTGAACAAATCCAGGAATAACCTCTACTGAGGTTGAACTGAGTACAAGGGGCTGGCCAGTGTGTGATATGCTTGGAAGAAATGCAGAGGGAGGTACCAGAGCAGGGTTGCCTTGCCTGTTCACATATCATGAAGATTGCACTGGTTTAAAAGAAATAGATGTTACCCTGAGCATTATTCACATATTATAATGACTTCCTATTTTACATCTGTTCTTGTCTTTTCAAAGTACTTGAAAGCCTGAGAGGATCTGAGGATCTGTCCCTGAGAAGGAACAAAAACAAACACAAAAATTCTGGCTTACTTGGCCCAAAAGCTGAGTACTGACTCATGCAAAGATGAACCATCGTACAGGGAAAACTCTCCTACTGAAAAGCCAGGAGCCCTTTGGCCAAACATATGTCACAGTCACAGGTTATAGACCAGAATCTCCAGTTGAGGGTCCAGGGTATACTCTAAAACAATCCCATGGAATGGAGCCCAAGAAGGGTTCAAAGTGAAAATACAGTGAACGGGTGACAGTGGGAGGGCCAGAGTTCTTCAGAGATAGGAAAGGGATTCATATGGAGAAAGAACTGCCCAGCACTTTCTCCTGGCAAACTAGCTATGGGAAGAAGACTGATGGACTTCACTGAGGATTGATGCAAAAGAGTCTTCAAGAATCTGCATCTGGGAGCCCTGTGAGTAGCAGGCTTGCCTTCTTCTTTCAGAAGGACCTAGAGAGCAATGGAACTTTGCATTTCTTATTTTCCCAGCAGTGAATGCTGTGAGGAGTGACAGTGCTGTAACCATGAGGTGTCCCCAAGTGTTGCAACTTGTGGAAAGGGGCATTGGGGCCATCTTCTGGTAAAGGGCTCTTTCTGGGTAGACCAGCTTCTGGAGTCTCCTGTACGTGTGAACACTTTACTTTTCAGAAGGAAGGCCCTTCCATCATGCAGAGCAATGGGGTCAGCTGGCTCCTGTCCTCCCACCACTTGCTACAAGAAACCCATCACCTGCTCAAGGAAGTTGAAGGCTATTGTCCTTTCAGATATCCCATGTTCAAGTCTGTCACCAGGTGAGGGAATGAGTGGGCACCCAAGGCCCATCCCTTGGTGCGCATTGCATGAGTGCCAGCTCCAGGGCTCATAAGGGTGAACAAAGACTGAGACAGACCGTATGTAAAAGGGACCGGTCGAAGCCAGGACCAAAAGGAGTTCGATGTTTCCCTCCAACGTGAATGTGATGAATGTGAAAAGGACATGGTAAATTTTATTTCTCCTAGTCCCCGCAAAGAGACCAGCTGCCCCCTCGTATGGCTGGGCCAGGCTCCACGCAAACAGTTCTTGGCTGCACCCCTTCTAAAGGCCTAGAGCTCTGCATGACCATGGAGTCCTGAAACCAAAATTCTTTGGCTCAAACTATCCCACAGACGCGAGTTGGCCCAAGTTGGACAGTTGTAAGCCTGAGCTACTTTTCAGAGACAGAATTTTATGGACCGAAAACAAACCTTGGTGGATAATAAATCACTCTCATGAAACTTGATACTCCTAGGGTCACAAATCTTCATTCGGGATAAGAATTGCATGATGCTTAGAAAACACAGATCAGCACAAGAGAGGAGCAAGAAGCCTTGGTCAGGAGTCAGAAAAATCTTTTGTGGGCTAAAGTGACAGGACTTCTCCAAATGAAGCCCCTTGGAGCCCTGTGTGCAAGAGAGCTACATTTCCCCTTAACAAATAGAAGGAATCTTGGGTTTTTGTGTGTTTCTGCCCACCGTATCAGTAGATAGTGGCAGCAGTGACTGTGAAGTATGAAGGTGTTTCCACATGATGATCAAGAGGTGGAAAAGAGGTGTTAGTACCCTATTTGTTCAAAAGGTGTTTAGTGCCCTGATCAGGGCATGCAGCAAACTGCACATGCACAGACAGACCATTCTTTTGAATGAAGGTATCCCTGCCAATGAGGGGTGGGAGTCAATGAGGCTACCCATTCCTTGGTTCCTGTAGCCTGTTAAGCACTAAGGGCTCAAGGACAGGGGTGCTAAATTTCCTCTCAGACATCAGAATCTTAGAGCCCTGTAATCACTCAGGAACTGTTTAGAAACTCAGCTCCATTCCATGGACATTGGTTTTGTATTGGGATAACACCATGGCCCTGTGTGAAACTGAGACCACGTTAGAGAAGGCTCAGTGGGTTAGTAATGATGTCTAGGCCAGTCAAATCTCTGCATTCAAATGGATATGGGTCAAGTCGAAGAAGATGTCTATCTTCCCTAATGTCTTCCCGAACATGAGGCATGATCCACTTCTAACCCGTGGCAGACCTTATTCACAAGTATTTGGCCTCATCACCCTCACACACCCTAAGATTGGTGATGGTCACATCATTCTGAAACCAGATGGAGAGGTGTACTCTGTCACCGTCACAGGGACACCAAGAGACAAGCCAAGATAAGGGAATAGGACTTTAAATCAATGGCTATGAAAACATTCCATTCAGAACCTTATTCAAAAACAAGGTAATGGGTGGACATGGAGACACGGACAGCCAAAGTTCTTCATCACACATGAGTTTTGGAAAATGTTGGGAATGAAGTACCCAGCACAGTCTCCCATCAACCTGGTTGAATCTAGAATAAGAAATGCCTGTGGGGTTAGGCAAAGGGAACCCTCTGAATGACTACAGCCGGGAGAAACTGTCAGCAAGAAGTCTGCATTCTTTCCTTAGGAGCCAGAGATTTTTGGTTATGTCCCCCTACCACCACTTTTGCTACCAGTTGATGGAGGTATCAGTGTGTGAGCTGTAGCTACTGGTTCTGCGGGCTCTTGCTCAGGAGTCTGGAATAAGGTCACTGTTACTTATTCCTGGAAAAGACCTTCCCTGTGCTGACCCCCTCATGGCCTATACTGCAATGTGCAAACTCTCTGCTTCTCAGAATGAAAGCAACAAATCATCCAGGTCAGTGAGGTAGTTTGGCTCCATTTCACCTTCCATACTGCAGCAGGCCTATCCTCAAGCTTTCAAGGAATAAATGCCTTCTTTCATTGTTAGATTGGAGACCGATAGCTCTGAGCACAAGAGGAGAGAAGGAATTTGCTTCCTACCAAGCAGTGCCAGCCAAATGAGTGATGGACAAGGGATCCTAAAAGAGAAAAAAATTGTCAGAAATGCAGCAAGCTAAAGGACATGGGTGCAAGGGCCAAAACTCAAGATCTTCAGGAGCATTTTAGATCCATTTGGAAAGATGTCTTCCTTCTTTTCGCTGGGCCCACAAAGATTCCACCTTCCTGTCCCAATCTCTGGCCAAGCCTACATACAAACATCCACTACTAGGCCTCTCCAAATGTCCTGAGCCCCTGAATGAAACATACTTCTGAAACCTAATGCATTAATGAAGGAGCCTTGTGGCAAAAACCTCTCCCACAGTCACACGGAATGGACGTCTCCCAGGTGGAATTCAGAGGAGACAACTCTGTGACACTAACTTTAAAAGAGTGGTGGGAAGGTCTTTGTTCCCACAAAAGAGCAAAGATGTGGAGAGCTGATAAAGAGGAACAGATCTCTTCAGAGACTGGACGGAGAATTATACGGAGAAGGAAAGGCCCCGCACTAGCTCCAGACAACTTGGATATGGAAGAAGAAACACCAGAAGCCTTAGAGAAAATTCCCTCTAGCTTGGGATTCTGGCAGTCCTGAGAACACCAAGCTTGCCGCTTTCCTTCACAGTCCTGGACTTGGCTAATCTTCTTTCTCCCATCTTTGAATGGAGTGAGCCACATTGCTGTGGCTGACACGTGCTCCCCATTGTTTCACCAGAGAGTGGAAAGGGGCATCAGGCCCTCTTGCCGTAAATGGCTCTTTCTGGGCTGACTAGCTTTTGGAGCCTCCTTCTCTTGTGTGTACTTTGTACTTTTCAGAAGGAAAGTCTTTCCATCAGGCAGGGCAGTGAGGAAATCTTACTCCATTCCCGACCTCTTGCTATAGTACTGTCATTATACATGTGCCCTTTCACATTGTGGCGTATATGGCACTATCCGCTTAGGACCAGCATGTGAAGTCAAATATTTCTAAAAGTGAAAGCAGATTTGAAGCGACATGTGGTATCTCCACCGTATTTGTTCGTGGTTGCATATATAGCACTTTCCGGGCAGGTCCTGCGTAGGTTTTCAAACTCTTCTTTGTGAAATCAGAGGTTAGTTGAAAGAGGCTTTCTCCACAGTACTCTTTCACACTGTCGAGTATATGTCACTTTCCGCATCATCCCCTCCCCCCCCCAGGTTTTCAAAAATTTCTACCTTAGTGATACAAGATGTTAGTTGAAAGATTTTCACAAAGTGCATTTGGACAGAGTTGAGTATTAGCACTTGGGGCATTGGCCCCACAAAGGTTTTGAAACACCTCTAACTTAGTGAAAAGAGATATTAGTCGAAAGATGGTTTCCCCACTGTGTTGTTTCACACAGTAGAATATACGGCACTTATCCTGTAGGACCCGCCTAGGTTTTCAAAGCATTGTCACTTACTAGAAACCTCATATTGAGAATGTTTCACCACAGTGTTGTTTTACAGAGTTGATTGTAGGTCATTTTCAGCATAGGCCCCGCAAAGGTTTTCGACACTTCTAAGGAAGGGAAGCAAAATGTTAGTTGAAACATTGTGCCTCACAGTGTTGTTTCACAGAGTTGAGTACATGGCACTTTAGGCACAGGCCCCGCATAGTATTCAAACATTCCAAAAGAAACGAGATGTTACTTGAAAAGAAGGTCTCTCCACAGTATTTTTCACAGAGTCGGGTTTATATCACTTTCCTCACAGTTCCCAACACTGGTTTTCAAACACTTCTAACTTACTGAAACAAGATGTTAATTGAAAGATGTTGATCCCACAGTGTTGTTTCACAGAGCTGAGTATATGGCTTTTTCGGACTAGGACGGGCATCGTTTTTCAAACACTTAATTTTTTTATTTTAAAAAAAAATTTTCTTTTAATTATTTTTGAAACAGAGAGAGACATTGCATGAACGGGTAGGGCCAGAGAGAGGGAGACACAGAATCTGAAGTAGGCTCCAGGCTCCGAGCTGTCAGAACAGAGCCCGAAGCGGGGCTTGAACTCATGGACTGCGAGATCATGACCTGAGCCGAAGTCGGCCCCTCAACCGACTGGGCCACCCAGGGGCCCCCAAACACTTCTGAATTAGGGAAATCAGATGGTGGTGGAAAGGTGTTTTTACCACAAGTTTCACAGTTGAGTAGATGGCACTTCCCTCATAGTTCGCCCCATGGGTTTTCAAACACTACCCAAATTAGGAAAAAAGATTTTAGTTGAAGATGGTTTCCTCAAAGTGTTGTTAGGGTTGAGTAAATGGCAATTTCTCCCTAGAACACGCGTAGGTTACTTAGTGAAAAAAGATGATGGTTGAAGACGTTTCCCCACAACGATGTTTCACAGAGTCATATGGCATTATCTGCGCAGTCCCTCTATGCGTTTTCAAACACTTCTAACTTCGTGGGACCAGACGTTAGTTGAAAGATGTTTTCTCCATAGGCTTCTTTCGCAGAGGTGAGTATATTGCACTATGTTGATAACCTCGCATGAGTCTTCAAACACTTCAATTTCAGTGAAACCAAGTTTAAGTGAAAGATCCCCTCCCCAACAGTCTTGTTTCAGGGGCTTGAGCATTTTGCTCTTTCCTTGTAGGTCATGCTTGGGTTTTCAAATTTTAACGTTGTAAAACCAGATGTCAGGTGAAAAGTGCTTTCCGCACAGTGTTTTTTCACAAAGGTGAGTATGTGGTACTTTCTTCTAAGGCGGGCATAGGTTTTCATTCACGTCTCACCTAGTGATGTTAGTGGAAAGATGGTTTCCGCACAGTGCTGTTCCACTGATTTCGGTACATGGCACTTTCTGAACGCATAGGACCCGCATAGGTCACCCACTCAGTGAAACCACAAGTTAGTTGAAAAATGCTTTCTCCACCGTGTGGTTTCACAGAGTTGAGTGTATGGCACTTCGCCCATAGGCCCCGCATAGGTTTTCAAAGAGTCTTCACTCAGTGAAACGAGATGCTACTTGAAAAATTGTCCCACAGTCTATTCTCTCACGGTGTCCCTTTCCTCATCGACCCCCACAAAGGTTTCCAAACACTTCTTTCTACCTTAGTGATAAAAGATGTTCCTTGAAAGATGGTTTCCGGGAAATTCTGTAGGAGGCATTTTCGGCACAGGTCCCGCAGACACTTTCAGACACTTCTGAGTGAACCGAGATGTTAGATGAAAGACGGTTTCGCCACAGTGTTGTTTCCCAGACTAGAGCGCATGGCACTCTCCTTCTAGGCCCCGCATGTGTATATTCCAACCCTTCTGACTCAGGGAAGGACTGTTTCTCCACCGTGTTGGTTCACAGAGTTAAGTATATGGCTCCTTCCACGTAAGCCATGCAAAGTATTTGAAACCATTTTCACTTTGTGAAACAAGATGTTAAGTGAAAGATGTTTATCCCACAGTGCTGTTTCATAGAGTTGAGAACACGCGCGCCTTCTGCCTAAGCTGCGCAGTGTTTTTCAAACACTTCTAACAGTGAAACAAGAAGTTAGTTGAAAAATGGCTTTTCCACAGTAATCTCTCACAGTGTCAATTATAAGTCCCTTTCATAATTGTTCGCATAGATTTTCAAACACTTCTAACTCGGTGATGCAAGATATTAGTTGAAAGATGCTGTCGGCAAAGTGCAGTTTGACAGAGTTGAGTATATTGCACTTTGGGCATAAGCCCCACATAGTTTTGAAAAACTTTTAATTTTAGGGAAACGAGATGTTAGTTGAAAGATGGTTCCGCCACCAGTGTTGTTGTTTGAAAGACGGTTTGTCCACATTATTCTCTCACGGCGTCGAGTATATGTCACTGTCCTGAGCGTTCCCCACCTAGATTTCTCAAACATTTCTAATTTAGTGAACCGAAATGTTAGTGGAAAGATGGTTTGGCCACAGGGTTGTTTCACAGAGTTGAGAATATGGCACTTGGCCTGTAGGCGCCGCACTTGTCTTCAAAGAGTTCTCGCTTAGTGAAACCTGAGGTTAGTGGAAAGTTTTTCACCAGAGTTGACCATAGGGCACTTTCGCCACAAGCCCCGCAAGTTTGTCAAGGAGTTCCAACTAAGTGAAGTGAGATGACAGCTGCAAGGTGGCTTCCCCACAACGTTGCTTCACAGATTGAGTCCATGGCACTTACCGTGTAGGCCCCGCATAAGTTTCCAAACAGTTCTCACTTAGTGAATTCAGATGTCAGTTGAAAGAGTCTTTCACCACAGCGTAGATTGCCAGAGTGGCGTATAAGGCACTTTATGTGTCCGGCCCCATAAGCGGTTTGAACCAGATCTACCATAGTGAAACCTACTGATTTTTGAAAGATTGTTTCTGCACAGTGTTTTCTCCATTCAGAGTTGAGCTTACGGCACGTTCGTCATTGGCCCCGCATAGTTTTTCAAACGCTTCTAACTTCTGGATCAAGATGTTCATTGAAGGACACTTTCCACACAGAGTGTCTTTGCCAGAGTTGAGTAAAAGGCACTATCCCTTAGGCCACCCTTGTGTGTTCCAACGACTTTGTGACTTAGTGAAACCAGATTTTGGGTGATGGCTTCCCTTCAGTGTTGTTTCACAGAGTATAAGGCACTTACGTTGTAGGCCTTGCGTAGATTTTCAAGCAGTTCTCACGAAGGTGAAATCAGGAGTTAGTTGAAAGAGTGTTTCACCACAGTGTTGTTTCACAGAGTGGACTGTATGGCACCATCCGCTTTGGTCCCTAATATGTATTCAAGCGTTTCTAACTTGGTGAAAGCAGATCCCAGAGGAAACATGTCTTCCCCACCTTGTTTCCAGAGTTGCGTCCATGGCACTTTCCATAAGTAGTTCATGCATAGGTTTTCAAAGTCTTCTTTGTGAAACTAGATGTGAGTTGAAAGTCTGGTGTTTTTTCCATGGTGTTTTTTCGCAGAGTTGATTCCCTGGCCCTTTCCACAGGGTCCCCGCCTAGGTTTTATTACGCTTGTATCTAGTGAAACAAGATGTTAGTTGAAAGACGGTTTGTCCACAGTATTCTCTCAGTGTCGAATGCATGCCACTTTCCACATCGTTCTCCGTATAGGTTTTCAAACACTTCGAACGTAGTGAGACAAAATGTTGGTTGAACGACGGTTTCCGCAAAGTGCCGTTTGCCAGAGCGGAGTATATGGCAGTTCCGTCACAGGCCCCTCAAAATTTTTGAAACCCTTCTAACTTGGTGAAACGAGATGGCAATTGAAAGATGCCTTCCCCGCGGTGCTTTTTCACAAACTTGAGTATATGGCACTTACTGTGTAGGCCCCGCCTAGGTTGTTTAAAGAAGTCTCTCTCAGTGAAACCAGATGATAGTTGAAAGATTGTTTCACCACAGTGTTCTTTCACAGAGTGGAGTATGGGTCACTTTTGACACAGGCCCCGAAAGGGTTTTCAAAGAGTTCTCAGTGACATCAGATGAGCGTTGAGTGTTTGAAAACAGTGCTGTTTCACAGAGTGGAGTCTATCGCACTATCTGCCTAGGCCCCGCACGTGTAGTCAAACGTTTCTAATTTAGTGAAATCAGATCTTAGATGAAACGTGGTTCCTACTCAGTGTTGTTTCGAGAGTTGAGCATATGGCTCTTTCCTTGTAGGTGATCCATAGGTTGTCAAACTATTTTAACTTGAAGCCAGATGTTAGGTGAAAGATGCTTTGTCCACAGTGTTTTCGCACATAGTTGATTGAGTATAGGCACCTTTCCGCATAGTTCCCGCATAGGTCTTCAATTCCTTCTTAGTCAAACAAGATAGATGGCAGTTGAGAGGTGGTTTGTCCACAGTATTCTCTCACAGAGTCGTGTATATGTCACTTTCTGCAGCGTTCCCCGCGTATGTTTTCAGATACTTCTAACAGGGAAACAAGATGTTACTTGATAGATTGTTTTTGCAAAGTGCTGGTCGACGCGCCTGAGTATATGGCTCTTTTGGCCTAGGCCCCGAATAGGTTTTCCAAGAGTTCTCACTTGGTGAAATCAGGTGAGAGTTGAAAGAGACTTTCAAAACACTAGTGCTTGCAAAGTGCTGGTTGACAGAGTTGAGGCTATGGCACGTCCGGCATTGGCTTGTCATAGTTTCTGAAACAATTTTAACTTAATGAAACGAGATAGTGGAAAGAGGGTTTCCCTACAGTGTTCACAGATTTCAGTATATGACGCTCTCTGCCTCGTCCCCGCATTGCTCTTCAAACAACTCTAACAGTGAAAGGACATGTCAGTTGAAAGATGGTTTCACAGAGTTCAGTATATGACACTCTGCCCAGGCCCCGTATATGGTTACTACCACGTCTAACTTGGCGACAAGAGATTTTCCTTGCAAGACAGTATCCCCACAGTGTTTCACAGAGTAGAGGATATGGCACTATCCGCACAGTCCCCGCCTGGGATTTCAAACACTTCTACCTTAGGGAAACGAGATGGTAGTTGAAAGATAGGCTCCCCAAAGTGCTACTTGACAGAACTGAGTACATGTAACTTTCCTGATGGGCTGTGTTAGGTTGTCCAACAACTTCCAAGGTAATGAAACAAGATAGTAGTCGAAGGATGGCTTCCCCACAGTGCTTTCGCACAGTTGAGTAGATGGCACTTTCCGTTTAGACTCCCGATAGATTTCCAATATTTCTCAGTGAAACACGGTGTCAGTGGAAAGATGGTCCAAAAACTGTTGTTTTACGGCCCTGTCATACTTCCCTGCATGGGTTTTCAAACGCTTCTATCTTGGTGAAACAAGAGGTTTGTTGAAAGACGGTTTGTCCACGGTATTGTCTCCCAGTCTCGGCTGTATGTCACTTTCCACATCGTTCCCTGCATAGGTGTTTAACAATTCTCACTCAGTGATACAAGATGTTAGTTGAAAGATGGTTTCCGCAAAGTGCAGTTTGAGAGTTGGGCCACAGTGTGTGGCACTTTGGGCATAGGCCGCGCGTACTTTTTCAAACACTTGCAACAGTGAAAGGAGATATTGGTTGAAAGATGGTTTCCCCTCAGTGTTGTTTCTCCGCGTTGAGTATACGGCACTCTACACCCTGTAGTTCCCACATAGGTTTCAAGCGGTACTCACCTACTTAGCGAAACCAGATGTTAGCTGGAAGATTGTTTCGCCGCGGTGTTGTTTCCAAGAGTGGTTTCAAAGGGTATGACACTTTCGGAATAGGCCCTGCATAGGTTTTCAAACACTTCTAACTCGGTGAAACGAGAGGTTAGCGGAAAGATGGTTTGCCCACAAGAGTGGGCACAGTGCTCACAGTGTCGTGTATATGTCACTTTCCACATCGTTCCGTGCGTGGGTTGTCAAATATTTCTAACTCCGTGATGCAACATTTAGTTGAAAGATGGTTTCCGCACAGGGCAGCGTGATAGAACTGAGCATATGGCACTTTCCAACCTACTGAAAACGAGATGTTTAGTTGAAAGATGGTTTCTCCCCCCCCCCCCCATTGTTGCTTCTTAGAGTTGCGTCTATGGCACTTGCCCTGTAGGCCCCCCGCATCGGTTTTCAAACAGTTCCCAGTGAATTCAGATAGTTAAAAGAATGTTTTACCACAGTGTTATTTCGGAGTGGAGTGTATGGCACTTTGCGTGATGGCCCCGTAAGGGGTTTCAAACACACCGAACCTAGAGAAACCAGATGTTTGTTGAAAGATTCTTTCACCCCAGTGTTGTTTCACAGAGTTGAGTCTATGGCACTGTCTGCCTAGGCCCCGCATGTGTAGTCAAACACTTTTCAATGGGCAGGAGTTGAGTCCAAAAAAGAGAGGGGAAATTTCTTTGTATACTTATAAGTGAAAGAAGCAATCCTAAAGAGGCTGGAACTGTGAGCAGTAGGGAATGGGGGAGTAAGAGCCGTGGGCACCAGGTCCAAACCTGGTCGACATGTCTATCGAATTGAACAGAGGACACTGTGCTCCCCAATTTGTCAACTGGGAGTTCTTGCCTCTCTGCTTCTCGCAGGTGCTCCTCAGCCATCATTTGGGTGAAGGTCTTCCCAATACAGCACTGCCTTCACTCAGCTGGAACCCAGGCCTAGAGAGAAAGAGGGGTCTGCGCAGCCTCCTTATGCCTACTCCTTGAACAGCACATACAAGCTTTTCAAAGAAGTACACCTATCCCTTAATCTGTGACATCTGAACAGATGCATACCTGGGTCATTCAGGTTTAATTAGAATGTTCTTGGGGGCCTGTTGGGTGGTTCATTTGGTTAGGAGTCCCACTTTGGCTCAGATCATGATCTCAAGGTTTGTGAGTTCAAGCCCAGTGTCAGACTCTGTGCTGACAGCTGAGAGCCTGGACTTCTTCTGATTCTATGTCTCCCTCTTTCTCTCTCTGCCCCTCCCCAACTCGTGCTCTCTTTTTCTCTTCAAAATTAAAATTAGAAAAAAATAAAATGTTCTTGAAGTGGACCAGAGCCCATCTGGCAATTAGCCTACAATAATGTAACACATGTATCATAATCAATGTTATAGATATTCCCACCTTTCAGAAGTTCTCATTATGCCCCTTTGTTTTTATGGAAGACCTACATCGTACGCTTTTTGCTTCTGAAATATATTCAAATAGACTATTCTTTTTGAGAAAAAAAATCACAGTTATAGCAAAAATAATATTCAATATTTGTTTGGTAGGGGAGGACAGAATGGGAGACAGAGTCCCTGAAGATTGTGCTTCTTTGCTAGGGTTACCATAACATAATGCCACACAGTGGGAGGCTACATCAAAAAAAAAATGTTTATTTTCTCACATTTCTGCAGACTGTCCATGTTCAAGGTGTTGCCTGGTTTGATTTCTCCTGAAGTCTCTCACCATGCCTTGCCAATTGTGGTGCTCTTCCTGGGTCATGACATGGCAGATTGTTGTCTCTACCAGTTCTTTTATAGAAACCAACTCTTTATATTTTGGCACCACGACCCTTTTGACCTCATTTACCTATAATTACAATCTTCAATACCTTTCTCCAAATAATCACAATGTGGGTTAAAATTTCCTCATACAAGATTCTGAGGTTACACTATTTACTCACTCATTCATTCATTTATTTGCTTTAATATCTATTTATTTTGAGTTAGAGAGAAAGAAAAATTAGGAGAGGCGGAGAGTGTAGGACAGAGAGAATCCTAAGCAGACTCCACGCTGTCATCTCAGAGGCTGAGATGGGGCTTATCTCACGAACCATGTTACCATGAACTGAGTGAGATCACAGTCTGCCCTCTTACCTATGGTTCCACCATAACTCAGTCCCTCAGGGACATAAAACCAACCATTAAAAGTTACGACAGAACTCTACTGATTTTCTCTGACCTTGGTCTCTCCATGTCCGTTTCCTTCTGGAATGTCCTTTCTCTGCCCATGAATATCATGTTATGTCTTCATGCTTAGGCCTAAGTTGCCCAAATTTACCTCCCCTTATTTTCTCTTCCCCTTATGATGGATGATTCATGATCCAAAGCAATCATCTGTTGCCAAAACAATGTGTTTTGTGGGGTGGATTTCAAGAAAAACACAGGGTCAGCAAAGAAGAGTTTACTTCGTAGAAATAACTGCAGGACCTAAGAACAGGAATTTTGAGCTTAAAGACTTCAGATGCTGGCACAGCAGTGTGACTAGTTTCAGTTGAAAAATTGCGATATTTCAGATAATAATGTCCAAAAGTGTCAGACTGTAATTTTTTAAAATTTACACACATGACCCATACAAATAGAGCATGAACATGGGTTAAAAAACTCCTTCAGCTTCTATGTTACTGAGGATTTCAAGAAAATATTAAAGGATTTTTTTTAAAGTCCTAAAAACATAGTCCTTATATTTTACCAAGATACATCTAAAGAAGTCTACTTCCTGCATTGGAGATGAGCTGTTTCATGTTCTTAAAGGGTAATAAAAGTAGGAACTTTGGATTTATCTTGCCAGTGACAACAATCATTTCTTTGATTTCTTTAACATGAAACATCCTCAGGAGGCCATATGGATATCAGGTTGCCTCATCTTAAACTTCCCATCACATCTTCCCTAAAGGTGAATCTATTCTCCCTCTGTCCATGTGCTCCATATTCTACACCTGAAACTAATATTACACTGTATGTTAGCTAGCTGCAATTTAAATAAATTCTTTAAAAATTATTCTATTTTAACCACAGGGAAAGGACCCGTGCTGAAGTGCATAAAGCATCATTTTGGGAGTGCTTCAAGTGACACTCTTGTACTTCATAGACATATAGAGTGACAATTTACCTACAACTTCCCTGTGCAAACACTAATGCTTTACTGCTGAAAAGTAACTTTTTCTCTAAGAGGGTTTTAAAAGCTTCTTGGGAATAAGCAGTCAGAATTATTCTTTTTTTTTTTTTTTTTTTTCAACGTTTATTTTATTTTTGGGACAGAGAGAGACAGAGCATGAACGGGGGAGGGACAGAGAGAGAGGGAGACACAGAATCGGAAACAGGCTCCAGGCTCTGAGCCATCAGCCCAGAGCCCGACGCGGGGCTCGAACTCACGGACCGTGAGATCGTGACCTGGCTGAAGTCGGACGCTTAACCGACTGCGCCACCCAGGCGCCCCCAGAATTATTCTTAAACACTTGTAGAGAAGCTCTAGAAAATGGCCTAGCTTTAGGTGCCAAAAAGTACTGTGTGATAATGCATTATTTATGTAGCTTCAAGTGTATATCTAGTAAGACCTTTTCTTTAAACCCTCTATAGTCACATGAGGGGTTTTCGAGGTTCTTGACTCCAATAAAATGTTTTGTTAAAGCATTTGTAAATTAGCTTCTTAAAAACATCCAGTAAGAATTGTGATTACATCCATCTCTATAATGCCCATATCCTGAACTGCCTGAAATAGCTGTGTTCTAAATGAGTTTTTCAAAAACCTTTTAAATACATATAATTACAGGTGTTTCTAAACTTGTTTTATACATGCTATGGAATGGGCTTATATTCACTGCCTAACTACAATGTGCTTAATACATCTTTCATTTGGCTTTTCACGTGCAGCTAGTTGGGTACTTTATTTAAAATCTCTTTATTACCGAACCAGACCAACACTAAACCATCCTACACACCTAGAAAATTGATTGGAGAATTAACCCAAAAATCTGCAAAACTTGAACCACAGAATTCAGCAGGTACATGGCGCAGAGGGCTGAACTTGGTGAGCGAGTAGCCGTGAAAGGTAGGGAACCACTTTTCGGGGAGGAGAGAGACTGGGGAGGGGGGAAGATATGTGAAAGGCACCCCTCTAGAAAAGCAACTGGAAAGTGGAAAAATGAAGAGTCACAGGGACTAAAAAGGGAGAAAGGAGAAAGGAGATGGTTTAAATTCATTAAGACTGTAAAAAGGGGAGCACAAAGGCTGCAACTCTGCAGCTTGATACCTGGCGGTGCTCGGGTGGGAAGGATAAATTCCCAGGAGCAGAGTGGGGTTTGGGAGGTTCTCGGGGAAAAGCGGTTCCACTGCTGGAAGGACATTTGGTAAAGATTTTTGAATCCACCTGGTCCCAGCAGACCCCAGGAGGTGGATGTATTTGCCCGTGCAAGGTCGTTAACAGTGAAGCCTGGTACCAGATGTGTGTTGTGATTTTCCATAATACCCGAAACACTGCTGCTACACTGTCTCGTGAAATTTTTCTGGGGCAGGCTGGCACCTGGCTGCAGTCTTGGG
The DNA here is from genome assembly GCF_018350215.1 of Panthera leo. NCBI lineage: Eukaryota > Metazoa > Chordata > Mammalia > Carnivora > Felidae > Panthera > Panthera leo. The sequence goes on along the minus strand of NC_056683.1, from coordinate 28,955,650 downwards.
GCAATGGCAACAACAAGGTCCAGAGGGCATTCCTGGGGTGCAGCCGATATTTGGCCACTGCTGGCTGAGACCCTCCCACAGAGGGGCAGAGAGGGTCAAAGCTACACTCCTTCAGAAGGGGAGAGGGAAAACAGCTGCATCTGAGACAAACCTTAGGAAAGAGGTACTGCCTGGGGCCTGGTCACAGAGAGTGAAAAAGCGGGGAGTGGACAAGAGCTAAAGACAGAAGACAGGTGAACGATGCTGATCCAGGAGATCAGACTGGGTAGGTGGGTGTCACCATTTTCACTGCTTTTGTGCATGCACATATGCACCTAAGAGCTGAGCCTTGCAACAATCCACCCCAGTAAGCAGGTAGTGCCATCTAGTGGAGAGCGGAGCTGTTACACTGAGCCCTACACAACTGGGCCAACATGGCTCCACCAGAATACAAGACTCACCGCCGGCTTAATTTATGGACTATAAGGAGCTACATAGACTGACATCTAGGGGAAAATGAAGCAATTTCAGTCTTATTTCAACTGCTGGCAGGTTCATGTATTCAAGTTTTTTCGTTTATTCTTTTTCCTTTTTTTTTACAATTTTTTTCTTAAATACAGAAAGAAAAAATGATTTTTATTTTCAATTTTTATTAAAAATAACTTTAATTTTTATTACTCTAATTTTTAGTTTTGTGTAAATTTTTTCAAATTCTACTTTACTTCCATTATTTTATTTTAGCCTACTTCAATTTTCAAATTTCAAATTTCCTTTTCAAGTTTTCAATTTCCTGTTTTTCTTTCTTTTTCATTTTTCTTTTTCATTTTTCTTTTTCTTGAATGCAGAAAGAGAAGACTTCATTTTTACTTTCAATTTCTTTTTAAAATAATTTTATTTGGGGCGCGTGGGTGACTCAGTCGAATAAGCCTCCGACTTCAGCTCAGGTCACGATCTCGCTGTCCGTGAGTTCGAGCCCCGTGTCGTGCTCTGGGCTGATGGCTCAGAGCCTGGATTCTGGAGTCTGTTTCCGATTCTGTGTCTCCCTCTCTCTCTGCCCCTCCACCGTTCATGCTCTGTCTCTGTCCCAAAAATAAATAAACATTAAAATTTTTTTTTAAATAAAAAAATAAAAATAAATATTTTTATTTAATTTTATTATATATTTTTGCTTTTATGTAATTTTTTTCAAATTCTATCTTACTTCCATCACTTTATTGTAGTCTACTACAATATATTCACTTTTTCAAATTTGCAAATGATTTTTTTAATCTTTTTTCTCTTTTTCATTTTTCTTTTTTCTTAAATACAGAAAATGAAAAATTCACAGTTATTTTAATTTCTTTAAAATATTTTTCTTTAATTTTTTTCTACTAAATTCTTTATTTTGTGTATATTTTTTCAAATTCTATTTTACCTCATCATCTCATTTTACTCTACTTCAGTGTATTCATTTTTTCAAATTCAAATTTTTATCTCCTCCTCCCTTGTTTTTTCTTTCTAACCTGTGAAACCACTTTCAACACCCATACCAAAACACACCTAGGATTTAGCAAAATCTTTTCGATTTTTGTGTGTGTTTTTAATTTTAATTTTAATTTTTAAAATTTTATTTTTTTATTTCAATTTTCTACACTAACTCATTTTCTTCCTTCAAAATGGTAAAACAAAGGAATTCACCCCAAAAGAAAAAGCACGAAGAAACAAGAGACAGGGATTTAACCAACACAGATAGAAGCAAGATGTCTGAACCAGAATTTAGAATCACGATAAAAATACTAGCTGGAGTCCAAAATAAATTAGAATCCATTTCTTCAGGGATAAAAGAAGTAAAAAATAGCCAGAATAAAGATAATGCTGTAACTGAGCTGCAATCATGGATGGAAGCAGTGGCGGTAAGGATTGATGAGGCAGAACAGAAAACCAGCTATACAGAGGAAAAACTTATAGAGAATAATGAAGCAGAAAAATGAGGGAGATGAAGGCAAAAGAGAATGATTTAAGAATTAGAGAAAAATCAGTGACTCCTTAAAAAGGAACAATATCAGAATCATAGGGGTTTCAGAAGAGGAAGAGAGATAAACAGGGATAGAAGTGTTATGTGAGCAAATCATAGTGGAAAACTTTCCTATCCTGGGGAAAAAGGCAGACATCAAAATCCAGGAAGCACAGAAAACCCCCTTTAGATTCAACAAAAAGCGACCATCAGGCATATAGTCAAATTCACAAACTACTCAGGCAAGGAGAGAATCATGAAAGCACCAAGGAAAAAAGGTCCCTAACCTACAAGGGAAGAGAGATCAGGTTTGCAGACCTATCCACAGAAACTTGGCAGACCAGAAAAGGGTGGCAGGATATATTCAGTGTGCTGAATCAGAAAAAGTATGCGGCCAAGAGTTCTTTATCCATCAAGGCTATCATGCAAAAGAGAAAGAGAGATAAAGTTTCCCAGACAAAAATTAAAGGAGTTTGTGACCACTAATACAGCCCTGCAAGAAATTTTAAGTGGGAATCGCTCAGGGGAGAAAAAAATGAATATATATACAAAAGCAATGAAAGATTAGGACCAGAGAACATCACCAGAAAGTCCAATTCTACAAGCATGAAAATGGCAATAAATTCCTTTCAGTACTCTAAACGTCAATGCACTCAATGCTCCCATCAAAAGTTAACACAACGGATAAGAAAACAGACACATCTATATGCTCTTTACAAGAGACCCACTTTAGACCTAAAGACCTGTACATATTGAAAATAAGGGGATGGAGAACCATCTATCACGCTAATTGTTAACAAAAGAAACCTGGAGTAGCCATACTTGTATCATACAATTTAGACTTTAAAATAAAGACTGTATCAAAAGATGCAGAAGGGCATTATATCATAATCAAGGGGTCTATAGACCAAGAAAACCTAACAATAGTAAACATGTGCCAAATATGAAAACAACCAAATATATAAACAAGTTAATCACAGACATAAAGAAACTCATCTATAGTAACACTATAATAGTAGGAGACTTCAACACCCCACTCACAGAAATGGACAGATCATCTAATCAAAAATCAACAAGGAAAAAATGGCTTTGAATGACAAACTTGACCAGATGGACTTAACAGTTATATTCAGAACATTTCATCCTGAAGCAGCAGAATATAAATTTTTCTCCAGTGCACATGGAACATTCTCCAGAATAGACCATATACTAGGACAAAAATCAGCCCTAAGTACAAAAAGATCGAGATCGTACGTGCATATTTTCAGACCACAACACTATGAAACTTAAAATCAACCACAAGAAAATATTTGTAAAGGTAAAAAATACTTGGAGACTGAAGAACATCCTACTAAAAGATGAATGGGCTAACCAAGCAGTTAAATTGGACATTAAAAAGCATACGGAAGTCAATGAAAATAACACCACAACCCAAAACATCTGGGATGCAGCAGAGGCGGTCATAAGAGGAAAGTATATAGCAATCCAGGCCTTTCTAAAGAAGGAAGAAAGATCTCAGATACACAACCTAACTTTATGCCTTAAGGAGCTGGAAAAAGAACAGCAATAAACCCCAAAACCAGCAGAAGAAGGGTAATAATAAGGATTAGAGGAGAAATTAATGCTATCAAAACAAAAAAAAAAAAAAACCACACCAAAAATTGTTAAACCACTAGCTATTTTGATCAAGAAGAAAAAGGAAAGGACCCAAATAAATAAAATCAAGAATGAAATAAGAGAGATCACAATCAACACAACAGAAATAAAAACAATAATAAGAGATTATTAAGAGTAATTTTTTGCCAATAAAATGGGCAATCTGGAGGAAATGGACAAATTCCTAAAAACATATACATCACCAAAATTGAAACGAAGAAACAGAAACTTTGACAGACACATAACCAGTAAGGAAATCGAATTAGTAATAAACCCACGAAAAATCATGAGTCCAGGGCCAGATGGCTTTCCAGGGGAATGCTACCAAATATTTAAGGAATGTTAATACCTATTCTCTTGAAACTGATCCAAAAAAATAGAAATGGAAGGAAAACTTCCAAATTTTTCTATGAAGCCCGCATTACCTTGATTCCAAAACCAGAGACCTCACTAAAAAGAACTATAGACCAGTTTCCATGATGGACATGGATGCAAAAATCCTCAACAATTTAGAAGTGACAGGATCAAACAATAAATTAAAAAAAATTATTCACCACGACCAGGTGTGATACCTGGCATTCAGGGCCTATTCAATAGTCACAAAGCAAATACCACGATTCATCACATCAATAAAAAAAGAAAAGAATCATGATCCTCTCAATAGAGGCAGAAAAGGCATTTGACAAAATACAGCATCCTTTCTTCATAAAAACCTTCAAGAAAGTAGGAATAGAAGGAGCATACCTCAAGATCATAATAGAAGACCAACGCTATCATCTTCAATGGGGAAAACTTGAGAGCATTCCCGCTAAGGTCAGGAACAAGACAGGGATGTCCACTCTCACCACTCTTATTCAACATAGTATTGGATGTCTTAACCTCTGCTATCAGGCCACACAAAGAAATAAAAGGCATCGGCCAGGAGGAGGTCAAACTTTCACTCTTTGCAGATGGCATGATCTATATGGAAAACCCAAAGGATTCCACCAAAAAACTGCTAGAACTGATTCATGAATTCAACAAAGTTGCAGGATATAAAATCATTGCACAAAAATATGTTGCTTTCCTATACATCAACAATGAAGCGACAGAAAGAGAATTCAAGGAATCGATCCCATTTGCAGTTGCACCAAAACCATAAAATACCTAGGAATAAATCTAACCAAAGAGGTGAAAATTCTATAAACAGAAAACTTTAGAAAGCTGATGAAAGAAACTGAAGAGGACACAAAAAAGTGGAAAAAGATTCCATGCTCCCGGATAGGACAAACAAATGTTAAATTATTGATACTACCCAAAGCAATCTACATATTCAACCTGATTCCTATTAAAGTAACACCAGGATTCTTCACAGAGCTAGAACAAATAATCCTAAAATTTGTATGCAATTAGAAAAGACCCCGAAGAGCCAAAGCAATCTTGAAAAAGAAAACCAAAACAAGAGGCATCACAATCCTAGACTTCAAGCTATACTACAAAGCTGTAATCACCAAGACAGTATGCTACTGGAACAAGAACAGACACTCAGATCAATGGAATAGAATGGAGAAACCAGAAACGGACCCACAAATATATGGCGAACAAATCTTTGACAAAGAAGGAAAGAATATACAACGGAATAAAGACAGTCTCTTCAAGTGGTGCTGGGAAAAATGGGTAGCGACATGCAGAAGAATAAACCTGGGCCATTTTCTTACATCACACATATAATCTCAAAATGGACGAAAGACCTCAATTTAAGAAAGGAAGCCATCAAAATCCTAGAGGAGAAGGCAGGCAAAAACCTCTTTGATCTTGGACACAGCAACTTCTTACATCTCCAGAAACAAGGGAAACAAAAGAAAAATGAACTATTGGGACCTCATCAAAATAAAACGCTTCTGCACATCAAAGGAAACAATCAGCAAAACTAAAAGGCAACCGACAGAATGGGAGAAGATATATGCAAATGACATATCAGGTAAAGGGTTAGTATCAAAAGTCTATAAAGAAATTATCAAACTCAACACTCAAAAGACAATCCAGTGAAGAAATGGGCGAAAGACATGAATAGACACTTCTCTAAGGAAGACATCCTGATGGCCAACCGACACATCAAAAATTGCTCATCACTCATCATCAGGGAAATACAAATTAAAACCACCATGAGATACCACCTTACACCTGTCAGAATGGGTAACATAACAACTCAGGCAACAACAGATGTTGGCGAGGATGCAGAGAAAGTGGAACTATTTTGTATTTTTGGCAGGAATGCAAGCTGGTGCAGCCACTCTGGAAAACAGTATGGAGGTTTCTCAAAATAGAACTACCCTAGGACCCAAAAATTTCACTACTAGGCATTTATCCAAGGGATACACATGGGCTGTTTTGAAGGGACACATGCACCCCCACGTTTATAGCATCACTATGAACAATAGCCAAAATATGGAAAGAGCCCAAATGTCCATCAGTGGAAGAATGGATGTGGTATATATATACAATGAAGTATTACTCAGCAGTCAAAAAGAATGAATTCTTGCCATTTGGAGCTACATGGATGGAACATTAAGGTACTTTGCTAAGAGAAATTATTCAGAGAAAAACAATCATATGACTTCACTCATTTGAGAACTCTAAGAGACAAAACAGATGAACATAAGGAAATGGGAAGAAAAATATAAAAACAGCGAGGGGGACAAAACAGAAGAGACTCATAAATGTGAACAAAATGAGGGTTGCTGGAAGGGTAATGGGAGGGGGGATTGGGTAAATGGGTAAGGGTTTTAAAGAATCTACTCCTGAAATCATTGTTTTACTATATGCTAACTAATTTGGATGTAAATTTTAAAAAATAAAAAATAAAATTAAAATAAATAAAATCTATTTATTACCAAAAGGGAATGGCCAAGCACGTAATTGCCACAAACACAATTGTACCTAAGGAATCTGAGTTAACTCAAAGATTATTTGATAAAAGTGTGCTTATATCCTTGTAAATAATCATGGGAATGTACAGGTGCTTTTCTTGCTGAAACAGCTATGTGCTCAATATCACCAAATATTTTTTACCATATAATTTATTGTCAAATTGGCTTATGTATAACACCCAATGCTCATCCCAAGTGTCCTCATCCATTTTACTCTCTCCCCACCCCACTTCGGACTATCTTCAGTTTATTCTCTGTATTTTAGAGTCTCTTATGGTTTGCCTCCCCCACCCCTTGTTTGTAACTTTTTTTCACATTCCCTTCCCCCTATGGTCTTCTGTTGTTTTTCAAGTTCCACATAGAAGTGAAAACATATGATATCTGTCTTTCTCTGACTTGACTTAGTATAATACCTTCCAGTTCCATCCTTGTTGCAAATGACGTGATTTCATTCTTTCTCATTGACAAGTAGGATTCCTTTATATTTATAAACCACATCTTATTTTCCCATTCATCAGTTGATAGATATTTAGGCTCTTTCCATAATTTGGCTATTGTTGAAATCACTGCTATAAACATTGGAGTAACTGTGCCCCTATGGATCAGCATTCCTGTATCTATTGGATAAGTTCTTGGTAGTGCTACTGTTGGTCGTAGGGTTGTTCTATTTTTAACTTATTTTGAGGAAATTCCACACTGTTTTCCAGAGTGGCTACACCAGTTTGCCTTCCCACCAACATTGCAAGAGGGTTCCCATTTCTCCATATCCTCCCCAGCATCTGTTTTTTCCTGATTTGTTCATTTTAGCTACCCTGACCAGGGTGAGGTGGTATCTCAGTTTGGTTTTGATTTGTATTTCCCTGATGGTGAGCGATGGTGAGCATATTTTCATGTGTCTCTTGGCCATCTGGATGTCTTCTTTGGAAAAGTGTCTATTCAGGTCTCCTGCCCATTTCTTCACTGGATTATTTGTTTTGCAGGTGAGTTCGGTAAGTTCTTCATAGATTTTGGATACTAATCCTTTTTCTGTTATGCGATTTGCAATTACCTTCTCCTCTTCCGTTGGTTGCCTTTTACTGTTGCCGATTGAAGCTTTATATCTTGATGAGGTCACTATAGTTCATTTTTGCTTTTGATTCCCATGCCTTTGGAGATATGTTGAGAAAGGAAGTGTTCTGGCTGAGGTCAAAGAGTTTTCTGCCTGTTTTCTCCTTTGGGTCTTAAAGTTTACCTGTCTCACATTTAAGTCTTTCATCCATTTTGAGTTTATTTTTGTGTATGGTGTAAGAAAGTGACCTAGTTTCATTCTTCTCCATGTTGCTGTCTAGTTCTAGCACGATTTGCTAAAGAAACAATCTTTTTTTATTGGATATTCTTTTCTGCTTTGTCAAAGATTAGTTGGCCATAGCTTTTTGGGTCTAATTCTGGGTTTTCTATTCTATTCCATCAGTCTCTGTGTCTGTTTTTGTGCCAATACCATACTGTCTTGGTTATTACAGTTTTGTAGTAATGGCTAAATTCTTGTATTGAGATGCCTTCCACTTTGGTTTTCTTCCTCAATATTACTTTGGCTTTTACTTTTTTTGTGGTTCCATACAAATTTTAGGATTTTTTGTTATTGCTTTGAGAAGAATTCAGTGCAATTTTTATTTGGATTTTCACTGAATGTGTAGATTGCTTTGGATAGTATTGACATTTTAACATTATTTATTTTTCCAATCCATAAGCATGGATTTTTTTTTCATTTCTTTGTCTTCTTCAATTTCCCTCATAAGGTTTCTATAGTTTTCAGCATACATATCTTTTATATTTTGGTTAGGTTTATTACTAGGTATTTTATGGTTCTTGGTGTAGTTGCAGATGGGATTATTTTCTTGGTTTCTCTTTCTTTTGCTTTATCATTGGTGTAGGTACATGCAACCAATTTCTGTACACTGATTTTGTACCCTGGGACTTTGCTACCTTCATGTATCAAGTCTAGTAGTCTTTTGGTGGAGTCTCTCAAGTTTTCCATGTCGAGTATTATGTCATCTGTGAAAAGTGAAAGTTTGGCTTCTTTGCTAATTTGGATGTCTTTTCTTTCGTTTTGTTGTCTGATTGCTGAAGCTAGGACTTCCAACACTATGTTGAATAACAGTGGTGAGAGTGGATATCCTTTTCATGTTTCTGACCTTAGGGAGAAAGCTCTCAGTTTTTCCACACTGAGGATGATATTAGTGGTGGGTCTTTCATATATGGCTTTTATGATCTTGAAGTATGATTGTTCTATCCCTACTTTCTTGAGGGTTTTTATCAAGAAAGGATGCTTTATTTTGTCAAATGCTTTTTCTGTATCTATTGTGAGGATCATGTGGTTCTAATCCTTTCTTTTATTAATGTGATGTATCACATTAATTGATTTGTGGATATTGAACGAGCCCTGCATCCCAGGTATAAATTCCACTTGGTTGTGATAAATAATTCTTTTAATGTATTGTTGGATATGGTTTCCTAGTATCTTGTTGAGAGCTTTTGTATCCATGTTCATCAGGAAAATCGGTCTGTAGTTCTTTTCAGTGGGGTTTTTGGTTTTGGAATCAAGGTAATGCTGGCCTTGTAGAATGAGTTTGGAAGTTTTCCTTCCATTTCTATTTTTTGGAACAGCTACAAAAGAATCGGTGTTAACTCTTCTTTATTTTATTTATTTTAAAAAATATTTAATTTTGAGAGAGAAAGAGAGACAGAGTGTGAGCAGGGGAAGGGATGAGAGAGAGGGAGACACAAAATCCGAAGCAGGCTCCAGGCTCTGAGCTATCAGCACAAAGCCCGACATTGGACTCGAACTCATGAACTGAAAGATCATGACCTGAACCCAAACTAAGAGTCAGACACTCAATCCACCAAGAAGCCCCCTTTTACTCTTTTTAACACTAGAATCTGCCATGGGCCAATCAGGGCTCATGGTTCAGAGCAATTCCTTCTGATTTTAATTGGAGATTCTGGATGAGTTCTTGTGACAACAGAATAGGTTGGGCCACAGGAGCCCTGCAACTTGCTTTCCAGATCTATATTGACATTAGATATAGGCCAGTGAAAGTACCCAGCACAGAATATTTGTGTGTTGGTAAGGCCAAAGGTGTTGGGAGACAGCTGACCTCACTTCTGGGAAAGGACAGACTGAGACATTTCACTCTTTCTTTCCCTTCTCATCTAAAATGAAATGTTGGCTGGAAAAGCATGGAAGCTTTTTGTGTGTCTCATGTCTATGAAATACAGCCAGAACAACAATAAACCATCCTACACACCTAGAAAACTGATTGGAGGATTAACACAACAATCTGCACAACCTGAGCCACAGAATTCAGCAGGTACGTGGTGTGGAGAGCTGAACTTGAGGAGCAAGAAGCCATGAAAGGTATTTGCCACAAAACAAAGAGCATGAAGAAACAACAGCCAGGGAGTTAACCAACACAGATACAAGCAAGATGCCTGAACCAGAATTTAGACTCATGATAAGAATACTAGCTGGAGTAAAAAATAGATTAGAATCCTTTTCTGCAGAGATAAAAGAAGTAAAAAAAATAGCCAGAATGAAATTAAAAATGCTATAACTGAGCTGCAATCACGGATGGATGGAGCAGTGGCAAGGATGGACGAGGCACAACAGAGATCAGCGATATAGAGGACAAACGTAGAGAGAATAATGAAGCAGAAAAAAAGAGGGAAACTAAGGCAAAAGAGCATGATTTAAGAATTAGAGAAATCAGTGACTCATTAAAAAGGAACATCAGAGGGGCGCCTGGGTGGCTCAGTCGGTTAAGCGGCCGACTTCGGCTCAGGTCATGATCTCGTGTTCTGTGGGTTCGAGCCCCGCGTCGGGCTCTGTGCTGACGGCTCAGAGCCTGGAGCCTGTTTCAGATTCTGTGTCTCCCTCTCTCTGACCCTCCCCTGTTCATGCTCTGTCTCTCTCTGTCTCAAAAATAAAAAATAAACGTTAAAAAATTAAAAAAAAAAAGGAACATCAGAATCATAGGGGTTCCAGAAGAGGAAGAGAGAGAAATAGGGGTAGAAAGGTTATGTGAGCAAATCATAGCAGAAAACTTTCCTAACCTGGGGAAAGACACAGACATCAAAATCCAGGAAGCACAGAGGACTCCCATAAGATTCAACAAAAACCGACCATCAACAAGGCATATCATAGTCAAATTCACAAAATACTCAGGCAAGGAAAAATCATGAAAGCAGCAAGGGAAAAAAGTCCCGAGCCTACAAGGGAAGACAGATCAGGTTTGTAGCGGATCTATCCACAGAAACTTGGCAGGCCAGAAAGGAGTGGCAGAATATATTCAATGTGCTGAATCAGAAAAATATGCAGCCAAGAATTTTTTATCCAGCAAGGCTGTCATTCAAAACAGAAGGAGAGATAAAAAGTTTCCCAGACAAAAATTAAAGGAGTTAGTGACCACTAAACCAGCCCTGCAAGAAATTTTAAGGGGAAATTTCTGAGGGAAGAAAAGATGCAAAAAAAATATATATAAATAAATAAGTACCAAAAGCAACAAAAGATTAGAAAGGACCAGAGAACACCACCAGAAACTCCAACCCTACAAGTATCATAATGGCAATAAATTCATATCTTTCAGTACTCACTCTAAACGTCAATGGACTCAATGCTCTAATCAAAAGACATAGGGTAACAGAATGGATAAAAAAACAAGATCCATCTACAGGTTGTTTACAAGAGACCCACTTTAGATCTAAAGACACCTTCAGATTGAAAATAAGGGGATAGAGAACCATCTATCATGCTAATGGTCAACAAAAGAAAGTTGGAGTAGCTATACTTATATCAGACAATTTAGACTTTAAAAAAAGGCTGTATCAAGAGAAGCAGAAGGGCATTATATCATCATCAAGGGGTCTATCCATCCACCAAGAAGACCTGACAATTGTAAACATTTATGTGCCAAATGTGGAAACATCCACATATATAAATCAATTAATCACAAAAGTAAAGAAACACATTGATAGTAATAGCATGATACTAGATTTCAACACCCCACTCACAACAATGGACAGATCACCTAATCAAAAAATCAATAAGGAAACAATGGTTTTGAATGATACACTGGATCAGATGGGCTTAACAGATATATTAAGCACATTTCATCCTAAAGCAGCAGAATATACATTCTTCTCCAGTGCACATGGAACGTTCTCCAGAAGAGACCATACACTGGGACACAAATCAGCCTTAACTACAAAAAGATCGAGATCATACTGTGCATATTTTCAGACCACAACACTATGAAACTTGAAATCAACCACAAGAAAATATTTGGAAAGGTAACAAATACTTGGAGACTGAAGAACATCCTACTAAATAATGAATGGGCTAACCAAGCAATTAAAAAGGAAATTAAAAAGTATATGGAAGACAATGAAAATACCGCAACCCCAAACCTCTGGGATGCAGCAAATGCGGTCATAAGAGGAAAGTTTATAGCAATCTAGGCCTTCCTAAAGAAGGAAGAAAGATCTCAGATACACAACCTAACCTTACGCCTTAAGGAGTGGGAAAAAAAACAGCAAATATAACCCAAAACCAGCAGAAGACAGGAAATAATAAAGACTAGAGCAGAAATTAATGCTATCAAAACAAAAAAAAATACAATAGAACAGATGAATGAAACCAGATGCTGGTTCAAATTGATAACCTACTAGCCAGTTTGATCAAGAAGAAAAAGGAAAGGACCCAAATAAATAAAATCAAGAAGGAAAGAGAGATCACAACCAACACAACAGAAATAAAAACAATAACAAGAGACTATTATGAGCAATTATATGCCAATAAAATGGGTAATCTGGAAGAAAATTTTTTTTTTTTTTTAAATTTTTTTTTTCAACATTTTTTATTTATTTATTTATTTATTTATTTTTGGGACAGAGAGAGACAGAGCATGAACGGGGGAGGGGCAGAGAGAGAGGGAGACACAGAATCGGAAACAGGCTCCAGGCTCCGAGCCATCAGCCCAGAGCCTGACGTGGGGCTCGAACTCACGGACCGCGAGATCGTGACCTGGCTGAAGTCGGACGCTTAACCGACTGCGCCACCCAGGCGCCCAATCTGGAAGAAAATTTGAAAGGACTCATAACTAGTAAGGAAATCGAATTAGTAATAAAAAATCTGCCAAAAAACAAGAGTCCAGGGCCAGATGCCTTTCCAGGGGAATTCTACCAAACATTTAAGGAAGAGTTAACACCCATTCTCTTGAAACTGTTCCAAAAAATAAAAATGGAAGGAAAACTTCCAAACTCTTTCTATGAAGCCAGCATTACCTTGATTCCAAAACCAGAGACCCCACTAAAAAGGAGAAATATAGACCAATTTCCCTGATGAACATGGATACAAAAATCCTCAACAGATCCAACAAGATCCAACAATACATTAAAAAATTATTCACCACGACCAAGTGGGATTTATATCTGGAATGCAGGGCTGGTTCCATATCCACAAAGCAATTAACGTGATTCATCACATCAATAAAGGACAAGAACCATAAGATCCTCTCAATAGATGCAGAGAAAGCATTTGACAAAATATAGCATGCTTTCTTGATAAAAACCCTCAAGAAAGTAGGGATAGAAGGATCATACCTCGAGATCATAAAAGCCATATATGAACAACCCAATGCTCCATCCTCAATGGGGAAAAACTGACAGCTTTCCCCCTAAGGTCAGGAACAAGACAAGGATGTCCACTCTCACCACTGTTATTCAACATAGTATGGGAAGTTTTTGCCTCTGCAATCAGACCACACAAAGAAATAAAAGGCATGCAAATTGGCCAGAAGGAGTTCAAACTTTCATTCTTTGCAGAAGACACGATACTCTATATGGAAAACCCAAAAGATTCCACCAAAAAACTGCTAGAACTGATTCATGAATTCAGCAAAGTTGCAGATATAAAATCAATGCATAAATCGGTTGCATTGCTATTCACCAACAATGAAGCAACAGAAAGAGAAATCAAGGAATCTATCCCATTTACAGTTGCACCACACACCATAAAATACTTAGGAATAAATCTAACCAAAGAGGTAAAAAAAATCTATACACTGAAAACTATAGAAAGCTTATGAAAGAAATTGAAGAAGACACAAAAAAAGGAAAAAGATTCCATGCTCCTGGATAGAAAGAACAAATATTGTTAAAATGTCGATACTACTCAAAGCAATCTACATATTCAATGCAATCCCTATCAAAGTAACACCAGCGTTCTTCACAGAGCTAGAACAAATAATCCTAAAATTTGTATGGAACCAGAAAAGACCCCGAATAGCCAAAGCAATCTTGAAAAACAAAACCAAAGTAGGAGGCATCACAATCCCAGACTTCAAGCTATACTATAAAGCTGTAATCATCAAGACAATATGGTACGGGCACAAGAACAGACACTCAGATCAATGGAACAGAATAGAGAACCCAGAAATGGACCCACAAATGTATGGCCAACTAATCTTTGACAAAGCAGGAAAGAATATCCAATGGAATAAAGACAGTCTCTTCAGCAAGTGGTGCTGGGAAAACTGGACAGAGACATGCAGAAGAATGATTCTGGACCATTTTCTTACACCACACACACAAAAAACTCAAAATGGATGAAAGACCTCACCGTAGGACAGGAAACCATCAAAATCCTTGAGGAGAAAGCAGGCAAAAACCTCTTTGATCTTGGCCACAGCAACTTCTTACTCAAAACACATCTCCAGAGGCAAGGGATAAAAGCAAAAATGAACTACTGGGACCTCATCAAAATAAAAAGCTTCTGCATAGCAAAGGAAACAATCAGCAAAACTAAAAGGCAACCGACAGAATGGGAGAAGATATTTGCAAATGATATATCAGATAAAGGGTTAATATCCAAAATCTATAAAGAACATGTCAAACTCAACACCCAAAAAACAAATAATCCCAGTGAAGAAATGGGTGAAAGACATGAATAGACACTTCTCCAAAAAAGACTTCCAGATGGCCAAATGACACATGAAAAAATACTCATCACTCATCAACAGGGAAATGCAAATCAAAACCATAACGCAATACCACCTTACACTTGTCAGAATGGCTAAGATTAACAACTCAGAAAACAGATGTTGGCGAGGATGTGGAGAAAGAGGATCTCTTTTGCATTTTTGGTGGGAATGCAAGCTAGTGTGGCCACTCTGGAAAACAGTATGGAGGTTCCTCAAAAAACTAAAAATAGAACTACCCTACAACCCAGCAATTGCAGTCATAGGCATTTTTCCATGGGATACAGGTGTGCTGTTTCGAAGGGAAACATGCACCCCCATGTTTATAGCAGCACTATCAACAGTAGCCAAAGTATGGAAAGAGCCCAAATGTCCATCGATGGATGAATGGATAAAGATGTGGTATATATATATACAATGGAGTATTACTCACCAATCAAACAGAATGAAATCTTGCCGTTTGCAACTACATGGATGGAACTGGAGGGTATTATGCTAAGTGAAATTAGTCACAGAAAGACAAAAATCATATGACTTCACTCATATGAGTACTTTAAGAGACAAAACAGATGAACGTAAGGGAAGGGAAACAAAAATAAAAACAGGGAGGGGAACAAAACAGAAGACACTCATAAATATGGGGAACACACTGAAGGTTGCTGGAGGGGTCGTGGGCGGGGGGATGGGCTACATGGGTAAAGGGCATTAAAGAGTCTACTCCTGAAATCATTGTTTCACTATTTTGGATGTGAATTTTAAAAAATAAAAAATAGGGGCCCCTGGGTGGCTCAGTCGGTTAAACGTCCAACTTTGGCTCAGGTCATGATCTTGTGGTCCATGAGTTAGAGCCCCGTGTCGGGCTCTGTGCTGACAGCTCCGAGTCTGGAGCCTGCTTCGGATTCTGTGTCTCCCTCTCTCTCTGCCCCTCCCCTGTTCATGCTCTGTCTCTCTGTGTCTCAAAAATAAATAAACGTTAAAAAATTTTTTTTAATTTGGGGCATCTTGGTGCCTCAGTTTTCAGCATCCAACTTCAGCTCAGGTCACGATCCCGAGGTCTGTGGGTTTGAGCCTCACGTTGGGGGCTCTGTGCTGATAGCTCAGAGCCTGGAGCCTGTTTCCAATTCTGTGTCTCCCTCTCTCTGGCTTCCCCTGCTCACACTTTGTCTCACTCTTTCTCTCAAAAATAAACATTTAAAAAATTTAAAAAAATAAAACAAAATAAACTGAAATGTGGGCTTTCCATAGAGCCATTTCTATCCCATTGCCGTTTGCCAACTAGGACTTGGTTTGCAGGCTGGGTAGGGCAGTGAGGCTGTCAATCACACAGTGAGCTCCCAGGGATTGGTGGTGTGTTCTCACTTGGATTCTGTGCTAGCCAAGAGTAGGTAGTGTCTGACAACCCACAGGAAAGATTGCCCTGCTGTCAGAGAGCACTTAGTGCTTGGCCTAACGGTCTGAAGAGCACATAATCCACACATGCGAGGTATGTTCCAGGACCTAGACTGGGCAGAAAGTGGCTACTCAAGACCTAATGGGCCACAGGAACCAAGTTCCAAACACTTGAGTAGCGGCCTGGAGCATGGACCCACTAATCCCTGCTGCCTCTATCCCCTGAGGGGAAGTGCAGGAAAAAGAGCCCAGGCCAGAAGTTTCCCCTCTCTTTTAGAAGGAAATATGAAGACCTTTTGCAGACTTGGATTTCAGGAGGTTTCCTTTAGAGGTTTTGTCTCTGGCCACAGGGTTTTCTCACTCCTTAGATAGGACCTTACCAGGAAATTGTCATTCTAGAAACTTCATTCTAATCTTTGTCCTATTCTCATCTATAACGAAGCACTTTGGCTTTCCCCATTTCTAGTTCAATGAACACCTGTTTTCTTTTTGCAAAGCAGTTTCACCCTGGGTGACATTCGGAGCCAGTGTCTCAGAGGAATATCCTTTCCTTTAAGTCAGGAATCTGGTCAAGTTCTTATGTCTCTGACATAGGTTGGGATAAGGGACCCCTCATTATTTGCCTTTCAGAAGTATGTTGCCAATGGGAGGCATAGGGCCCTTGAAGGTGCCCAGCAGAGTGTCTGTGTGTTGGCAACACCAGGGTTTGGGAGGGAGCTGGCCTTACTTCTGGTTGAAGGAGAAACTATGTGATATTTCATTCCCAGATTCATCCTAATTTCCTCTGTAATATAGAACTTTGGCCTTCCTTCTAGCCCTTGCCAATCATTTTCTGTTTTCATAACTAGGTCATGGGTCACAACCAGGAGAAAATGGTCTATCAGCCATGCAGCCAACATCCAGAATTTGTGATGAACTACCATTCTTGTCCTCTGCTATATGTGAGAGCAATTGGTTACTTCAACCCAAAGAATGACCCTCCTGTCCATGAGCGCCTATTGTTTGACTTTCCTGGTAATCTCTGTAATGTGTAGCCAGCTTGCCTCCCTCCCCTGGCTGATTGAAATATTTTCATCTTCTAAGGCAAATGGATTAGGCATGCACAATATTCTGCAGGACAATTCAGCCCAAAAGAGCCCTTAGAAGGAATACTGCAACATGACTTGGTTACATTACCTAAAGCACCAACAGGACCACTAACCGGCTATCACTGAATCACTGCTCTTCTATGCCCT
The DNA here is from genome assembly GCF_018350215.1 of Panthera leo. Classification (NCBI taxonomy): domain Eukaryota; kingdom Metazoa; phylum Chordata; class Mammalia; order Carnivora; family Felidae; genus Panthera; species Panthera leo. Next base: position 28,938,477 of record NC_056683.1, on the reverse strand, counting down.
GAGGGGTAGGGCATACAAAGAAGCCCAGGTCAGGAGTCTTCCTTCTCTTTCTTACAGATGAGAACAGGTCTTATGCTAACTGAGCACCCAGGTGTAGGCAATGGATATTTCCCTTTGCCCCTGCCCACAGGTGTTTCTTACTATTGAAAGAAGTTAAATTCTCAGGAGATTGGGCTAGGCTGTCCTTCTTAGCTTCATCCTGCTCTCCTTTGTAATGAAGCACTTTGGCCCCCTATTTCCATTCTTTTCCTCCTTTTTTTTTTTTTTTCCAAATGATCTCACTGGAGTCCCTTCAGAGTGTGTCTCAGAGCAATATCCTCCACTTTAAACTGGGGGCTCTGGCTGAGTCCTGGGGACTCTGTCATAGATTGGCAACAGGAACCCTTATAACTTCCCATCAGAACTCTGTTCACAATGAGAAGCCTAAGGCATATGAAGTTGCAAAGCAGGTTATGTATAGGTATCTGGAGGAAGTCCCAGAGGGTTGAGGAGGGACTGGCATTACATATGCATCAAGGAGAAATGAGGTAGATATGTGTGCCCAGCATTATCTCATTCCCATCCATAATGTAGATCCTTGATCTCCCTTATAACAATTCCCACCAATTTGCTATTTTTCAAGTCTTGGGTCACATTCAGGGATGATTGGGCTTTCACTCACTTCACACAAGCAAAGCCCAAAGATTGTTGCTAAACTCCCACTCTCTCTGGTCCTGTGCTCTGTGAGAGGAAACAGTGATTTTGTCTCAAAGGAAGGAGGGCTTTCTTGTCCGAGTGCTTGGTGCTAGGCCAGCTCTGGTAAGTGCAGTGAAGGGTAAACATGCCTTAATTCTGTGTCAGCCATAGGCACACTATGCTTCAGGACCTGGTCTACACAGAAAGGGTTCTTTCAAGAACTACTGCATCAGATCCTTGTTCCACACACTTGATCACCAGCTGGGAGAAGGAAGCCCTTGGCTCTGAGTCAATGCTGCATCTATTTCCTAATGGGAAGGACAGGAAAACCCAACAATCCCATTTTCCCTCTGTTTCTGAAGTAAGGACACAGACCTCCTGCAGAATTTTACTCTCAGGTGTAGCCAGTGGAGGTTTCCTTTTCCACCAGCCCTCATGTGTTTCATACTCCCCAGGCAGCCAGATAGCCAGGAGATAGGGGTAGGCACTTAATTCTAACTATAAGCCCATTCTCTTCTGTAATGAAGAACTTTGGTCCTCTGGGTACCTATTTGCATTTTATTGTTCTGTTTTTCAAACTAGGTACTACCCGGGAGCCATTCAGAGCAAGAGCCTCCAAAGAATACACTCTGTTTAAAGTTTAAAATAGAACATTCCAGGATCCATGGGGCTGTGTCAGGTACACAGCTTGAGTCCAAACATTGGTGTGGAGATCCCAGTCAGTTCCTGAGCCAACTGACTGCCCTCAGTGTCTGGTATTACAGAGGAAGGTAGGCCCCTCTGTCCCTGGGGGCTTGGCACTTAGCTAGAGTCTTTGCAGGGATGAGTAGTGTGCTGGCCTCCCTCCCCTGCCTGACAGAGGTGCCTTCATCCTGCAAAATGGATGTTTCATACAGGTGGACTCTGTTCCAGGCCCTTGTCAGTCAGTGCACAAAGGGACTTTGAAGAGAATACTGCACCCAGGCCGGGTTCTAACCACTAGACCATCACCTGGGAGCCGCAGGCCTTCCCCTGTCTACTAATGGGAAGAAGCAAGAAACAGACCTAAATCCAGGGATTTCCCTCTCTTTTTGAAGGAAGAATTCAGGCCCCTTACTGACAGGACAACCGGGTGTAGCCTGTAAGAGGCTCCCTTCACCAAAGCCCACATGCTTTGCTTATTTCTGAGACAGCCAGCTTGCTAGGAGATGACAATAGTCACTTTATTTTCCACATCATCCCATTCTCATTCTTAGTGTAGAAGTATGGCCCTCCTTGAATCTATTTTCACCCCTTTGCTCTATTTTCACACTAGGTCCTCTCTGGGGCCCATCTCATATAGTCTCTTAGAGGAATATCCTTGGCATTCAGCTGGGGATCCTAGTCACAGCCTTGTGACTGTGGGACAGGTTTGGCCACAGGGCCCCTGGCAAGTTGGTGTCAAAACCATGCAGGCATTCAGACGTCCAGGGCATTGGAATGGCCCAGGTTAGAACTTTGCACTTAGCCTGGGGCAGAGGACTGGGAAGGGAGCTGGCCTCCTTTCTTGGCTGAGAGGACATGAAGATACAGGTGCCCTTTCCAGATTGATCCCATTCCCACTGGAATTATTGAACTTTGGCCTTCCTTATGGACACTCCCTTCCCATGGCTTTATGTCTATTTAGTCTTAGAAGCCATGGCACTGTGACTCACTCAACCCGTGCCCAGGGATAGATTTTCACCCAAGCCTGTGCATGTTGGAGGTGGGTCCCAAGCAAGTCAGCCCAGCCACTGCTAATGGCAGCAATTACAGTTATTGAGACATGGATTTTTCTTCCATCTTGGGCACTGAGGGACCAGCGGGACCACAGGCATTGGGGGTCACCAAACACGAGGAGGTTCTGCGTCATTGCCAAGGCATGAACAGCCCTGTACATTATGAAGTGCCATAACGGCCTCAGTAGCCCAGCAAAGCCACTCTGAGGTCATGGTGTGGCAACCTTGGCATTGGCCTATGCAGTGCTGTCCTCCTTCAGTACACTCAACAGTAGCAAAAGTGACAGTTCTGGCTGGCAGAACTAGGTCAGCAACAGCCTTAAGGAAAGTGGCAGATAGGGTGGAACCCATTAGAGCAGTACCTCTCCCTGGGCACCCTCACACACCCTGGTTTTTGAGGATTTCATTCTGAAACCAAATTGAGAAGGGCTCAATGCAACACCTCTATCACCATCACTGGAACACCACCAAACACCCAAGCTGAAACAAGAGGAGATTACTCTGAAACCCTGTCTCCGTATAGTTTCCAGGCAAACCCTCTTCATCAAAAGGGGTAACGAGTGGCAGTGGAGACAAACACTGCCAGAGTTCTTCATCACATATGAGATTTGGAGGGAGTTGAGAATGAAGTACCCAGCACAGTCTCCTATCTACCAGGTTGTATCTGGAATAAGAAAGGCCCGTGGGCTTAGGCCAAGAGAGCTCTCTGAAGGACTACAACTGGGAGCCCGGTTGGCAAGAAGCCTGCATTTTTCCTTTGGAAGCCAGTGATTTCTGTCTTGGTCTATCTGCCACTTTTCCCATCAGTTGAGGGAGGCAGCAGTGTTAGAGCTGGAGCTACTGGGATCTGATGGCTCTTGCTCAGGAATCTGCAATAAGGACATGGTTCTCTAATTCTTAGCAAGGGCTCTTCCAGTGCTGACCCCCTCCTGGTTTGTACAGATCATATGCAAACTGTCTGCTTTCAGAATGAAGGCAACTCAATCATCCAGGTCAGTGAGACAAGCTGGCTCCCCTTCACCGTCCACAGCACAGCAGGCCAAGCACCAAGTATCCAGGGGCTAAAGGCCTTCTTTCCTTTGGTAGAGCAGAACCTGATAGCTATCACTGAGTACAGAAGCAAAGGGGGAGTTTTCAGCCTACACGGGGGTGCCAGTTGAGTGAGCAATGGCTCCTTGGCTCCTAAGGGGGAAAATTAAATAGAAACACAACAAGGGGAAGGAAATTGGTGCCAGGAAGGCCAAAGCTCAACATTTCACTGGGAATAAAGATCCACTTTGAAAGAAAATGTCTTGCTTCATTTGCCCTGGGCCCAGAAGGAGGCCAGCTCCCTGCCCAAATCTCTGGCCCAGCCTACACACCAAACATCTTCTTCTGGGCTCCTTCAAATGTCTTGGATCCCTGAATGGCTGTATACTTCTGAAACCCAGTGAATTAATGAAGAAGGAGCCCTGTAGCAAAATCTTCCCTCAGTCACAAGGACTAGTCGAGACTCCCAGGTGTCAGGCACGGGGTAGGACTCTTGAGACACTGACTCTGAATGGAAAGTGGGAAAAAACTTATTTGTACAGGAGAGCAAAGATGTGTACAAGGAGGGCCAGAGATCTTCAGAGCTTGGAAGAGGAATTCTATGGAGAATAGAGTGCCCAGCACCAGCTCCTGGTAACTGGCTGCCTGTGTGAAGAAGAAACACCAGAGGGCTTAGGCGAAATCGCCTTCTAGATCCTCCAACTGGGAGCCCTGTGAGCAACAAGCTTGCCTTCTTCCTTCAGAAGGACATAGAGAGCCCAGGAACTTTGTCTACTTTTTTGATTTTCTCATGATTGAATGGAATGAGCAGTGACAGTGTTGTAACTAGGATGTGCCCCCAGATGTGGCTCCAAAGTGTGGAGAGGGACACTGGTGAATTCTACCTGTAAAAGACTTTTTCTATGCTGACCAGCTTCTAGAGAAGTGTTCCTGTATGAACTGTCTGCTTTTCAGAAGGAAGGTGGCTCAATCAGGCAGAGGAAGGATGCGAGCTGACTCCCTTACCAACCCCTTGCTACAAACAGTCAAGCCACAAGCTCAGGGATAAGAAGGCTATGCTCCTTTGGGATTGCCAATGCTCATGGTTGTTACTGAACATGGGCTTGAGTGGGAACCCAACACCCATCCCTGGATGCCTGCTGAGTGAATGCCAGCTTCATGGCTCCTAACGGTCAATAAAGAGGCAGTCAGAAACACAGTAAAGGAGAGGGAATGGCTGTAGCCAGGACCAAAGTGTGTTCGATATTTCCATCCAATGGGAATGCAATCCATGTGGAATGAAAATGTTTATCTTCATTTCCCCTAGGCCGAAATGGAGGCCAGCTCCCCGCTAATATATCTGGCACAGGATCCACAAAAAAAGTTCTTACTGGACCCTTCCTGATGCATTAGGGCTCTGGATTTCCATGTAGTCCTGAAACCAAAAGGCCAGGGCCCCTTTGGCTCCATCTGTGCCAAAGTCACAAGGGCTAGTCACATTGGACATCTACAGGTTGAAGATAGTACTTGGAAAGAATGAATTGGTATGGAGCCTGAGACAAACCTTGATGAATAATAAAGCAATGCCATGAATTTGGATAAATTGATAGCCAGCGTTCTTCATGAAGGATGAGAACTGGATCATGTTTAGAAGAATCTGACAAGCACACTATATTTGTAAATCCTGCTTGCTCAGAAATCACAAGAGCCTTTTGGGGACTTTGGCTACAAGACTGTTCCAAACATGACCTTTGGAACCCTGTGAGCAAGAGGCCCACATTCCCCCTTAAGAAATAGACTGGACATTTGGCTTCTGGTGTGCTTCTGCTCATCATATCCATCATGAGTGGCATCAGTGGGTCTGAAATATGAAGAATGTGCTTCCATGCGGTGATCAAGGAGTAGGAATGAGGCCTAGGTGCACTATTTATTCAAAAGACTTTTTGTGAGATGATTAGGTCATGGAGCATGCTCGACATGCACAGGGTATTCTTCTGAATGAGGGTAGCTCCATCCGTTAGTGGTCAGGGTCCATGTGGCTCCCCATTCTCATGACACCGTAGCCTGTCCAGCTCAGGTCCTGTGGGGCAAGCTGTCTTCTGGGATATCAGACTCTGAGTGCCTTGCATTGGCTCAAGAAAGGCTTGGGAACTCACCTTCACAGCAGGGACCTTGGTTGGTATCGGAGACAGACACAGTGTCTCTGTGTGTGAACTGAGACCAAGCTAGGAAAGTATCAAGTGAAGAGAAGGACTACAAGGTGAGTCAAAACTGTTCATTCAAATGGACAAGGGGGATATCAAGGAAGGATCTTCCTGATCTTCCCTTCTCCTTGTCCCATACGGGAGGCAGAATCCACCCCCAACCTTTGGCTCAGCCTACCCATGAGCATTCTCCCTGGGCACATCCACACATCCTGTGTTTGCGTAAGGCCCCAAATCTGTTCTGATCTCAGACCTAAGAATTGAGTCCCCAAAGGGAGAGAGACTTGGCTAGGGTTAGGCCCAGACATGTTTCAAGGGCAGAACTGACACCAGTCCAGTGACCTCCCTGGAGGGCTGAGTTAAGAGCCATTAAAGTGTGAGGAATGCATAGGGTTTACGCGCAGTGGATGGCCAATTGTGGGTTACAGGCTTAGGTTTAGGCCACATATCCCCCTCTGATGCTCCATTCAGGCAAGAAATCTGGTCAACTGCAGGGTTCCTTGCCGAATATTTCAGCACCCATCCTGTGCCCCGACTGTTCTTTTGTCAGACCTAGGAGGTGGGCCCCCTCAGAAGCAGAGCCATGGCTAAGGTTAAGGTTGGCTGCCTGGAATTGCTAGGGGCAGAATTACCAAAAGTGCCATGATCTGCCTGGACAGCTCAGTTGAGGGCACACAGTCTGGTGGTGTTCAGGCTTAGGGTTTGGATTCAGGAGGCAGACAATTCTGTGGGCCAAGGTTAAGCAAGGTCTCAAGATCCCCTCTTTCATCTCCATTCCTGGTGTGGAAATGTCATGGTGAAATACTGGTGTCCATGCTAAGATATTCCCATGTTGGTCATTGGGCCCAAATCCTTTCTTTTCTCAGACTTCCATGGTGGGTCCCCTTAGGGCCAAAGCCCTGACTAGGGTTAGGGTCAGGTCCCATGAGGTGACAGGATGAACCCCAAGCAGTGTAGTGGTCTCCCCGGAAGGCTGAGTTTAGGGTGCATTGTAATGTGAGGGTCAGGCTTAGTCTTTGTGTTCAAGGGCTGGCATAGTGTGTGGGCCAAGCTTAGGTTTAGCTACAATGTCCCCCTTGGGCAGCTCCATCCCTGCTTTGGAAATGGCATTAAATATTCAAGTTCCATGATGAATAATTCTACACTGGTATGGATCCCAAATCCGTTCTGTTCTCAGATCTAGGAATTGGGTCCCCATAGGAAAAGGCCGTGGCTAGGGTTAAGATTAGGTACTGGGAGGTGTAAGGGGTGGAAATGACACCATCCAGTGATTTACTTTGGGGTGCTGAGTTGAGGGTTCCTGTTAGGGTGTGGGACAAGCATAGAATTAGGATGCAGTGGACGTCCAATTGGGAGTTCCAGGGATGTTTTGGCCCCGGATCTCCTTTGAAGTGCCATTCAGGCCCTCGAAATCCTGTGGTCAACTGCAGGGTTCCTTGCTGAATAATTCAGTGCCCTTCATCGTCCCCAATCTGTTCTTTCCTCAGGGCTAGGAGGTGGGACCCCTAGGAAGCAAAGCCTTGGCAAGGGTTAGGGCTGGTTCCCCGGAAGTGCCAGGAACACAACCACCAAAAGTGCTGTGATCTGCCTGGACATCTGACTTTAGGGCACTTGGTCAGATATGGGTCAGATTTAGTGTTTGAATCAGGCAACAGAAGATTGTGTGGGCTAGAGTTAAGCAAGGTCTCCGGGTCCCCTTCTATAGCTCCAGCTTGGTCCTGGAAATGCCATGACAAAATGTCTGGCTTCCATGCTGAGATATTCTCCATTGGTCATTGAACCCAAATCTGTTCTTTTTGCAGACGTCTGTGGTGGGTCCTTTTAGGGCCAGAGCCCTGGTTAGGGTTCTTGTTAGGTCCCAGGAAGCTCCAGTGGCTGAAACCCCAGCAAAGCAGTGTTCTCTCTGGAAGGGGGAGGCTGAGTTGAGGTTGCATGGTAAGGTGTGAGTCAGGCTTGCCTTTGGGTTCAAGGGCTGGCCTAGAGTGTGTGCCAAGTTTAGCTTTGGACTCAGGATCCCCCTTTGGAAGCTCCATCCCTGTTTTGGAAATGTCATGGTGATTTTACAAGTTCCATGCTGAATAATCTTGCCCTGGTTATGGGCACTAAATCTGTTTTCTTTTCTCAGACCTATGAATTGGTCCCCCACCGGGAAAAAGCCTTGGCTAGGGTCAGGGTTAAGTCTCAGGAAATTTCACGGTCAGAACCAACAGTCCACTGAGAGTCAGTTGAGTGTACCTGTTAGAGTGCAGAACAGTCATAAGGTTTGGGTGCTCTGGACAGCCAAATTTGTGTTCCAGACTTAGGTTTGGGCACTGGATCCTCTTTGAGGCCCCATTCAGGCCCCAGAAATCACATGGTCAAATTCAGTGTACCTTGCTCAATATTTCAGCACACATCATGAGTCACAAGTCTGTTTTTTTTTTTCAGATTTAGGAGGTGATCCCTCTTAGAAGCTGAGTCATGGCTAGGGTTAGGGTTGGCTCCCAGAAGTACCTTGGGCACAAAAACCAACAGTGGTGAGATTCCCTGGATGGCTGGAGGGCCCACAATTGGTTGCGGGTCAGGTTTAGGGTTTAAAAACAGGAACCAAAAGATTGTGTGGGTCATGTTTAACAAAGGTCTCAGAATCCCCTCCTACAGCTCCATCCTGGCCATGGAAATGTCATGGCAAATTCTGGCTTCCAGGCTGAGATATTTTCCATTGGTCATTGGCCCAAATCTTCCTTTTTTTTTCTTTCCCAGATGTCCATGGTGGGCCCCCTTAGGGCCAAAGCCCTGACTGGGGTTACAGTTAGGTTCCACGAGCCTCCAGGCATTGAACTCCCAGCAGTGCTATGGTTTCCTTAGAGGGCTGAGTGCATGGGAGGGTGCGGCTCAAGCTTAGTCTTTGGGTTCAAGGGCTGGCTTAGGGTGTGGGACAAGCTTAAGTTGGGCCTCATTTTCCCCCTTTTTGGGCCTCATTTTCCCCCTTTTGCAGCTCCAACCCTTCTTTGGAAATGGCATGGTGATATTCCAAATTCTACGCTGAATAATCCTGAAAAACTTATGGTCCCCTTATCCATTCTGGCCCTGGACTCTAGTTTTCTGGGAGATTTTTATTAATTCGATTCCTTTATTGGTTAGGTCTGTTCAAATTTTCTATTTCTTCCTGTTTTGATTTTGATAGTATATAGGTTTCTAGGAATTTGTCCATTTCTTCCAGATTGCCCAATTTATTGGCAAATAATTGCTCATAATATTCTATTATAGTTTTTATTTCTGCTGTGTTGGTTTTGATCTCTCCTCTTTCATTCTTGATTTTATTTATTTGGGTCCTTTCCTTTTCATTTTTCATCAAAGTGGCTAGTGGTTTATCAATTTTGTTAATTCTTTCAAAGCACCAGCTTCTGGTTTCATTGAACTTTTCTATTGTTTTTTGTTTTTGCTGTTTGTTGTTTTTTTGTGTTTTTTTTTTTTTTTGGTTTCAATAGCATTAATTTCTGCTCTAATCTTTATTATTTCGTGTCTCCTGCTGGTTTTGGGTTTTTCTGTTCTTTTTCCAGCTCTTTAAGATTAGGTTGTGTATCTGAGATCTTTCTTCCTTCTTTAGGAAGGCCTGGTTTTCTATATACTTTCCTCTTATGACCACCTTTCCTGCATCCAAGAGATTTTGCATTGTGTTATCATTTTCATTGACTTCCATATACTTTTTAATTTCCTCTTTAACTGCTTGGTTAGCCTATTCATTCTTTAGTAGGTTGTTCTCTGGTCTCCAAGTATTTGTTACTTTTCCAAATTTTTTCTTGTGGTTGATTTTGAGTTTCATAGCGTTGTGGTCTGAAAATATGCACAGTATGATCTCAATCCTTTTGTACTTGTTGAGAGATGATTTGTGCCCCAGTATGTGATCTATTCTGGAGAACATTACATGTGCACTGGAAAAGAATGTATGTATTCTGTTTTAGAATGAAATGTTCTTAATATATCTGTTAAGTCCATCTGGTCCAGTGTGTCATTCAAAGCCATTGTTTTCTTGATTTTCTCTTTATATGATCTGTCCATTGTTGTAAGTGGGGTGTTGGAAGTCCCCGGCTATTATGATAATGAGTTTATGTTTGTGATTTATATATTAGGGTTCCTCCACATTTGGAGCATAAATATTTACAATCATTAGGTCTTATTGGTGGGTAGACACCTTAATTATGATATAATGCCCTTCTACATCTTTGTTATGTTAAAGTCTAGAATGTCTGATATAAGAATGGCTGCTACAACTTTGTCAACCATTAGCATGATAGATGGTTCTCCATCGCCTTACTTCCAATCTGAAGATGTCTTTAGGTCTAAAGTGGGTCCCTTGTAAATAGCATATTGGTGGAAATTTTTTTCTTATCCATTCTGTTACCCTATGTCTTTTGATTGGAGAATTTAGTCCACTGATGTTTAGAGAGAGTACTGAAAGATATGAGCTTATTTCCATTATGTTGCTTGTAGAGTGGGAGTTTCTGGTGGTGTTCTCTGGTCCAATCTTTGTTACTTATGGTCTTTTTAAAAATCTTTTCTCCTGCAGAGAGTCCCCCTTAAAAGTTCTTGTAGGGCTGATTTAGTGGTCATGAACTTCTTTAATTTTTGTTTGTCTGAGAAACTTTTAATCTCTCCTATTCTGAATGACAACCTTGCTGGATAAAGAATTCTTGGCTGCATATTTTTCTGATTCAGCACACTGAATATATCCTGCCACTCCTTTCTGGCCTGCCCAGTTTCTGTGGATAGGTCTGCTGCAAACCTGATCTGTCTTCCCTTGTAGGTTAAGGACTTTTTTTCCCTTGCTGCTTTCATGATTCTCTCCTTGTCTATTTTGTGAATCTGACTATGATATGCCTTGCTGATGGTCGGTTTTTGTTGAATTTTATGGGAGTCCTCTGTGCTTCCTGAGTTTTGATGTCTGTGTCTTTCCCCAGGTTAGGAAATTTTCCACTATGATTTGCTCACATAAACCTTCTACCCCTTTTTCTCTCTCTTCCTCTTCTAGGACCCCTATAATTCTGATGTTCCTTTTTAATGAGTCACTGAATTCTCTAATTCTTAAATCATGCTATTTTGCCTTAGTTTCCCTTTTTTTGGTGCTTCATTGTTCTCCATAAGTTTGTCCTCTATATCACTGATTGTTCTGCTTCATCCATCCTTGCCACCATGGCATCCATATGAGATTGCAGCTCAGTTATAGCATTTTTTATGTTATCCTGAAGAGCTTTTAATTTTTTTTATCTCCACAGAAAGGGATTCTAATCTATTTTCTACCCCAGCTACTATTGTTATTGTGGTTCTAAATTCTGGTTTAAACATCTTGCTTTTATCTGTGTTAAGTCCCTGGCCATCATTTCTTCCTGTTCTTTCTTTGGGCTTAATTCCTTTGTTTTTTCATTTTGAAGGAAAGGAATTAATAAGGTAACATATTAAAATTAAAATATTAAAAACAACACACACAAAATCAAATGAATGATGTTAGATCCTAGGTGTGTTTTGATATGGTTGTTGAAAGGAGTTAGATTAGAGAAAAAAGGGAGAAAAAAAAAGAAAAACTTTTGAAAATTTGAAGAATATGAATACAATGAAATAGAATAAAATGAAATGATGGAAGTTCTATAATATATAAATTCTATAAATATAAATATAAATTCTATAATAGAATAGAATTTATATAGAATAGAATAGAATAGAATAGAATTTATATAGAATTTAAATATAAATTCTATAATAGAATTTGAAAAATTTACAAAAAATAAAAAACCAATATTTTTAATAAAAATTGAAAATAAAATTAAATATTTTCTCTTTCTGTTATGCGGTTGTGCAGATTTTTATGTTAACCCTCAAATTTTCTATGTGTGCTTACTATTGATCTAGCTGTATTTCATGGATGCAAGATGCCAAAAAATACTTCCATGATCTTCCACCATCTTGGCTCCTCCCCACCAGATTCCCTTTTGTGTTTTCAACCATTTTGAAAAGACAGGAATAAGTGTAAAATGGAAGTTGTTATGGTCTCTGAATAATGCTCAGGGCAAGATCTATTTATTTAAACCAGTGCAACCTTAATGATATATCTAGACAAGGCAACTCTGCTTAGTACCTCCCACTGCATTACTTCCAGGCATATTGCACACTGATCAGCATCTTGACTCACTACATCATTATAGGTTATTCCTGGCTTTCTTCAAAACATCACATCATGCATACCCATTTCATGTGAGGGTACATATATAAGAGCACTTTAATTCTCCAAATGTGGGCTGGGAGAAGTGAACTGGTAGGGAGGCAAACATGAGGTACTGCTCTAATGGGTTCTACCCTATCTGCCAGTCCTTTCCTTCTGCCATGTCCTTGGGGCTGTTGACTTAGTTCTGCCAGCGAGAACTGTCACTGTTGATACTGTTGAGTATGCTGAAGGAGGACAGCACCGTACAGACCAGTGGCATGGTTGCCACACCTTGACCACAGAGTGGCTTTGCTGGGCCACTGAGCCTGCTATGGCACTGCCTGATGATGCATAGGGCTGTTCATGCCTTGGCACCTGACCCAGAAACCACCTTCTCGTGGTGACAAACCTCCACCCCTGATGCTTGTCCTGTTGCTCCCTCTGTGCCCCAGATTGAAGGTAAAGCTACATCTTACTAACTGCAAATGCTGCCATTAGCAGTGGCTGGACTGCCTTTCTAGGGGCCCACCTCCAAAATGCACAGGCTTGGGTGAAAATCCGTCTCTGGGCATGGTTTGAGTGAGTGACATCTCCATGGCTTCTAAGTCTAAATGGAGACATAGACATAGAGCCATGGGAGGCAGTGTCCATGAGGAAGGCCTAAGTTCAATATTTCCAATGGGAATGGGATCTATCTGAAAAGGGGCCCTGTAACTTCATGTCCCCTCAGCCAAGAAAGGAGATCAGCTCCCTTCCCAGTCTTGTGGCCCAGCCTAAGTGCAAAGGTTTTAACCTGGGCCGTTCCAATGCCCTAAGCTTCTGAATGCTGCATGGTTTTGACACCATCTTGTCAGGGCCCTGTGGCCAAACTTATAGCAGTGTCACAAGGGAGACCATTTCCCATCCAGCTCCAGCTCCTCTGGATTTGGCCAATGGGCAGAAATTCTGTTCTAGGCACCTTAAATTGCCTTAGGCCTCTCATTTCAACATAGTTATGAAAGACAAGTCTCGGGGGCCTCGTATCTAAGATGTGCTTAACAAGACTGTCCAGTTAAAAGCTGAGGTGATCTCTCTTGGACCTTGGCTAGGAATGTTTCACAGGGAATACCTAGTTTGAAAAAGGGCAAAATGATGGAATTAGATAAAAGGAGTGCCAAAGTTCTCATAATAAAATGAGAATGGGATAAGTCTGAGAATGAAGTCACCAGCACACTCTTTTGGCAAGCTGGCAGCCTTGTGTATCAGAATCACATCTTGGCTGCGGCAAAGGAAACCTCCAATAGCTATGCTGGCAACCAGTTTTGCAAGAATTCTTCATTTGGGACTTCAGGAAGGGATGAAAAGCTTCGGGCACTGAGTGGATTTCTTACCCTGACCTACAGTGGAAATGGTCACCTGTGGTTTTGGTGTAATCTTTTTTGACACCTGTGTTTTGAATCAGGCTCTGTGGAAGTATTCCTTGGATAGACAATACATTGGCCAATTCTGGAAACTAAATGCCCATCCAGGAACCATTTGCTTTTCCATGTAAAGTCATCTCAAGCAGCCATGGGAGGCAGGCAAACTGGGTAACCATCACTGCCTACTCCCATCACTGCCAAGCCCCACAGTCTCAGTAACAGGTAAGTTAATCTTTCTTTGGGGATATCAGAAACTGACTGCTCTAGGCAAGCATAGGAATGGAGAGAGAGCTGGCCACCAATTCCTGGCCGTTTGCTGTGTGAGTGTAAGCCCCATCTTATCTCAATGTGACTCAAGACCTCCTTAGAAAAACAGGTGGGGGATCAGAATGGATTCATGATGGGTCAAATGTCTTCATTTAAGCAGAAGATTGGATAAAATTGAGAAGTAATTGAGGAGCTCTGTTGCTCTTCTCCCCACAAGTGAGGATGCTTCCTCCCTATTCTCTGGCTTTGCCTAACACCAACATTTTTTCTGGCAACCTTCAAGTGACCTTTGTCTTTTTCTTGTCAAAATATTTCTAAAAGGCAAGTCCCAAAGGGATTTTTGCCCAACCCATGACAGAGTCAGGATAACTTGACCAGGCTCCCCAATTAAAATGAGGGGACATTGCTCTTAGGTCTGGCCTTGAGTTCCCCACAGTGGCGACTTAAAAAAAAAGAACAAGGGAATGGGAATGGATACATAGAAAGGCAAAGATCTTCATCAGATGAGAATGGGATAATTCTTGGAATTAAGAGAATAGCACAGTCTCCTGGCAAGCTCTCTGCTTTCTGCAGGAACAAACACACGTGGGCTGGGTAAATGGAAAGTATCCGTCTGCTTGACGAGGAAGCAGAAGGCAAGATGAGGGCCAAATACAAGCTAGCATTACCTTCCTCCACCCCCAGGAAGGATATGTGCCCCCAGGCTCTCTTGGATGCCCAAGGACAAAGGAAAAGACAGAAAATAAATGGGTAAACAGAGCCTCCATCAGTTTACAAGTATCTTAGTAAATTACAAGAAACAGGCAGGGTCTTATCTCCAGAAACCTATCGATTCTGTTTCCTGGAGCCCCAACATCACCCTGTCCTCCACAGTGATGTGAGGAACAAAGCCAAGAAGGAAATGGCAGATAAAACTGAATTTCCTGAGTCCCTTAAGCCTTCGACTTTGGCTCAGTTCATAATCTCACAGTTCCTGAGTTCCAGCCCCATGTGGGGCTCTGTGTTGACAGCTCAGATCCTGGAATCTGTCTCAGAATTGGTGTCTCCCTCTCTCTCTTCCCCTCTCCCGGTGTATATTCTCTCTCTCATTCTCTATGACTGTCTCCCCTTCTTTCTCAAAAAATAAACATTTAAAAAATTAAAATATGATATCCTTGTCACTTGCAGACTATTGACAAATATTTGAGGCTTTCGGAATAAAATCCTTCTCCAGAAACGCCTACTGTCTTAATGCTAATGTTTTGCTAGAAAGAAAAACAATCTTCACTTGACAATAGCTAGGCCCCCACTAATCATTGAGTCTTTAGCATAAGAAAGTGTTTGCCACTTGCCATTTGACTTTACCTTCTCCAAGCCCATAGCATATAACCAGTCATTCTTCACATTATTAATAACAACAAAACAATAATATTAATAATAGAAATCCAAAGAAACACACTAGGACCAAAGTTTTTCACCTCAGATGAAAATGGAATAAAGCTGGGGTCTGTAACATGAACACCATTTCCTAGGCAACTTGGTGTCCTGAGAATAAGAAGGAAACATCTGTTTGGTCGTGGGATGAAAGGAAGCACCAGCCACAAGAACACTGCATCCTACCTGAACTTTTTAGGGCAGGAAGGCTTTTGGCTCTTACCTGACTTTTCTATTCAGTGGGCAGAGGCATTCGTGATCTATGTGAATGTTGGCTTCTCTGTGCTGGCTGGCAGCTATGTCTGTGTAATTAGGTTCTGGCCCCAGAGTCCTTGAAGGGACTCTCTACCCTGGCCTTCTGGGGAAGAACAATGCTCATGCTCAATTTTACCTTCTCAGAATGCAGGAACTTCACAGGGGTAAGCGGGATCAGAGTAGCCCCCAGAGAGGGGGCTCAGGCCAACAGAAGCCTGCCAAGCACAGAGGTCTCCGTAAAGGAGGGCAATATGTGCTAAGTGTTCGCAATTTTTTAGCTGTTTGTGAATGCTGGGCACTCTCTAACAGCCACATGGTCCCTGACTCTGACCTCTGATCTCCATCTCCCCTTGCACAGAAGGGAGGATGGCTCCCTCCCAATAACACTTGCCCTTTTCCCAGGCTTTTTGCCTTCTGTTGTCAAGATAGGTCTCACAGGTGAGCCCATGGAGAACCCATTGTCTACTTTCTCCTGGCTTTAGGGGAACTTAGCAGAACTCCACAATTAAAATTGGAAAGAAATACTTCCAGGCTCAGACTCTCAACACCTAACAGGAAAACCTGTTTAGAAGATCAAGGGAGGCAGAAGGGATGCACTTGGGTCCAAATTCTTTGTCTCAGATCATAATAGAATAAAGCTGTGAGTGAATGACTCACAGAAATCCCCAGGGAAGCTTGGTGTCTTATGACTTTGGAAAAACTGTGGGCTATAGAAAAATGGAACATATTTCAGCTATAGCTGGGAATCCTAAAGGAGTATAAAAACCATAAAATTGCCTCAAACGGTGTAAGAGGGCTTGGGGCACTTGCCAGCTTTGCAGATTTTCCTACTGTTGCATCCACACGACTCCTGAAACAGAGTGCTACGGGCACCAGTGACAATCACAGCAAAGTTTATTACAATGAGAGGTAAGGCCGACCGATTGGGACCAACACTCTTGATAAGAGTGCGGCCTCGAACAGCCTGGGTACAGGTTTTATAGCCAATCACATCGTTTTATCATCACCTGGGAACAGAACAAACAGTTCACAGATGAGTTAGAAACAATTGCCAAATGAGTTAGAAACAATTGCCTAGTGAGGTGTTTATTTTAGAATTTCTGCCTCTAAGTTGCAACCAGTGAATCTCAACCCTGCCTCTGATGCTCTTTTCTTTGAAATTTTGTTTCCTTAATTGGTGAAGCCTAATTTAAAAGAGTATGAGGCCTAATTTACAAGATAAAAGCAAGGCTTTTATCTCTCAACCTTTAGTGTCAACACAAAGCTGTTATTTTTTCAAGCTAAGCATTAGCCTTAACACTACAATTTAACCCTTACACTACCAGGGGGTAAAACCTGTATGATTCAGAGGGCAGAGTCTCCATAATGGCTGGTGCTCAAGTCTGTGGGAATGTGTTCTGATTTTTCAGGTTTGGAATAGTTTATTTCACACTGACTTGCTACAGAAATGGACTGAGCATGAGGAAACACGTAGAGGCTCAGAAATAAGGATCTTCAGGCAGAATATGGCAGGGGCACAGAGCACAGTAATAGTCACTGCACAAACATAAGACTTCAATGCCCCAATTGTTTTGGAGGGCAACATGTTCCTTTGATAACAGGCAGTTTTTGTGGGGGCAGAAAGCAACCTTCATGTATGCTCACTCACAGTTAATCAGCCCTATCAGTGTGGCTTTTTTTTTTTTTACTTCTGAATGTGGTCCTAAAGGCCACATCTCCATCAGCTTTGGGCACAGAAGTGAAGATGACTGAATCCGAATATCACCTGCCCCTACCCACAAGCAATCCTCTTGAGCTTGACACATTCAAGTCCCCAACACCTCCTGTTCCCAAGGTAGATCAGGGAGACACCAGATGGGTATGGTGTTCCTCAAGTGTACACTCTTGAATCTGTGAACTGTGAATCACTGTTCCTCAAGTGATTCCAGACATATGGGAACTTGGCATGACTCCACAATTACAATTGTGCAAATTTTACAATCGAGCAAAAGTCTGCCAGACTCTGGCAATGAATGTCTCACAGTGACTTACGGTTAGGATCAGTGTAAGGCAATTGAAAAGGATACAGAGTGCTAAGGTTTTCATCTCCGAAGAGAACAGAATGAAGCTATAATGTTACTAGCACAATTCCCTAGGCAAGTTTGCAGTCTAAAGAGTAATAAAGACTGTGGCCTGAAGAGAAGTGGAACATCCACCAGCGTATATATACCAGAGACTTCTTTGGGCAAAATCGTGCATCCGAACTTCAGTAAAGTCAGGAATGTGTCAAGTTCTCACCAGGTTTCAAGCCCTTCCTATCTGTGGACTGACATAGCTGTGACTCACAAGGTAGGATCTTTCTCCTGCAAGTCTAATATTTTAGTCCATGAGAATTTCTGTGCCCTAACCTGCTTGGTGAAAGGACTTTACATGCATGAACCCTGGGTGTCTCAGGAGGTAGGGATCTCAGGCTTTCCTGAAAGTTGTGGACAGAGAGCAGGGCAATTATCCCATGCCAACAGAATCCTGCCAAAGAGTTCATACTGGAAGGGGGTCAACATTTACTTTTACCAGAAATTACTATATGATGAAACACGGTGTGAGTGCAGGCTTACCAGGAATTACTGGGCGCTCGAATGACAGTATTGTAGCTCCTGAATTTGACCCTAGGCCCTTGCTCCAGAAAGGAGATCAGATCCTTCCCGACATCATCTGCCCTTGTGCACATGCAAACCTCTTCTGAACAGTTTTAAGTGCATTTTGCCTCTTTTTGAGAAGGTAGATCTTGCAGAAGAGTTCCATGGATTCCTATTGCCCAGGCTATCCCACATGATTGAGAACTAGTCACAACTACATGATAAAATTCAGAAAATATTTCCAGATTTTGTCTGTGATTCCCCTAATGAAAGCCTTATTAATGAAAGAGCAAGGGAATCTGAAGGAAAGCACCGAGGGCCAAAAACATTCACTTCACATGAAAATGGTATAAAGCCTTACATGAAGTCACTAAACACTTTTATCTAGGCAACATTGGTGTCATCACCAACAGGAATGGGCCAGATCTAAGGAGACCATCCGTTAGTTACATTTTGGAGCCCTGTGTGCAAAAAAGTTGTCACGATTTTGCATTCCTTTCCTTAAGGGATAGAACAATGGTGATTTGGTGGTTCTTGTCTGGCTCTTGGCTCACACCCAAGTCTGTGGAAATGAGCTCTGGTCTTTAGTTATTGGCTTTATTTTCTCTATCTTTACGTCTTCAATATACGTGCATTGCATGCACAAACCGTAACTCAGAATGAAGGAATGTTCAGGCATTCCAGGAGGTTGGTACAGAGCAGGGAGTAACCATCTGGGCCAACACAATCCTGTCACGCAATGAGTTTTCAGTAACAGAGCAACTTTTCTTCCCCAACGTCAAAAACGAATTTCTGTGTGGTAGCACACCACTAGAATGGGAGCTTGCCCAGCATTTCTTGTCACCGTCCGAGGATGGAACAATTGTTCCTGCCTCTGACCCCTGATAGTCTCTTCTTGCTGCTGAAGTGAGGCAGGCTCTTCCCAACACCACCTGTATTGAAGTGAATTTGGCTCTTATATTCTCTACTCCATTTAACATTTAACCTCGTTTTCAACATGACACTTGTCTTTGGATTGCATTAAACATAAAGGGACATTTCACTCTGTTTTTATGTCTTTGACTACATAAACACATTATAACATATTTGATTAAGTGGGAAGCCTTCCAGAGGTTGAGCTTTGAGTAAGTCTTTGTGATCTACAAACAGGGAATTGATACCTGACACAAATATAGAAATAGATAAATCCACTTGAAAGGCAGTCATTGTGGCTTCTGGACTTTATCAAATTCTAACATTCTTGTAGCAATGAGGAGTTTGAATATTATGAAACATTTCTGACTAGGACATGTCATAAAGAAACATTGAAACTTCATGGTAACACATTCTGCTCTCATTTTTCTTCAATTCGTCTACATATTCAAGTGTCAAAGATCTGATGTTTAATACTGCTGAAGTATAAGCATCAAGACAAAATAAAAAGCTTGAAAGCTTATTCTTGGAATAAGTGAGTTGGTCACAATAAATCATTAGAAAGTTCTTTTTCTTTTTCTTTTCTTAAATGTTCTTTGGAATACGTTCAACAATGGTACATCTACTTTTCTTTTTCTTTTTCAAGATTACTCTGGCACTTCAGGGTCTTTTGTGATTCCATAGAAATTTTAGGATTGTTCTACCTGTGTGAAAGATGCTGGTAGTATTGTGATAGGGATTACCTTAAATGTGTGATTTCTTGGGATAGTATAGACCTTTAACCATGTCTGTACTTCCAAAGCATGAGCATGTAATGTTTTCCCATTTCTTTGTGTTCCCTCCATTTCTTTCATACGTTTTCAGAGTACACATCTGATACATTTTGGTTAGGTTGATTTCTAAGTATCTTACAAAGCGTCTTTGGTGCAATTGTCAATGAGATCAATTCACTGATTTACTCTGGGTGGGTGGGGGATGGGCTAGATGGGTGACAAATATTGAGGAGGGCCGTTGTTATGATGAGCCTTGGGTGTTGTCTGTAAGTGAGGAATCACTGAATTTAAATCCGGAAACCAGTATTGCACTGTATGTTAACTAACGAAAATTAAATGGGGAAAAAAACTAGGAAAATAATGAGCAGACAGTTTGGTATTGCTATTTTTACACCTCCATTTTGACCTTGCTATCCTAACTCAGAAATTTTATTTTGGAGAACTTAGCTCACACACACACAAGCAATTTTGTTTTGTTGCTGTGCTTAATAAACATTGAAATCATAAATATACGAACATTGGATGCTTGTGGATAAAGTATTTCTCAGGGAAAATAAAACATTTCAATTACTTGATCAGTTTAAAAGAGTGGGCCTCAATATTCCAGTTCTAGTTTATTTTAACTTATTTTATAATTAATGAAATTTTTTCAGGTCCAAATAATTTTTATGTAAATTACTTGATGTTCTAGACATACCATAATACATTAAGCAAATAGTCTGCTTTTTTTAAATTTAAAGAAAGGAAATACTATATTGAAATGTTAGAGCAGGGAAATGAATAATATGTGATCTCCCAAGGTGAACAATCTATAATCAGGTCTAGATTCACCACATCTGAGGTTCATTTATATGAACCTGTGGTCCTGTTTGTGCCACTGTTACTTTGATATCGACAGTTGCCCAAATCTGACGCTTAACCAAAGCAGAACTTTAACATTGGAACACTGTGTGTCTTTGGAAAGGATCCATGTGTTTCTGAAGGAGAGATCTCTGTATGCTTAGAAGCAGAGGCAGGTGTGCAAGTAGACTGATTCTGAGATATAGTGCTCCTGCCAGGTTGATATCCATGACTTCTCTACTGGGAATAGTAGGGGGGAGTGGGGTTGGGTGGTTGCTGAAGACCTTCTTGAACAGAGGTCCCCTGCGATACCATGCCTCATAAGGCAGGGAGCACACTCATGCACTGAGAGAATGATGTCTGCATACCTGATGGTGGACACAGGTCTGATTTTTCCTCATTGGCTCCAAACACTGGACTGTTTTATGCAGGGTTTTAGGTCTTTCTAAAGTAAACCAGTATACTTATTATACATATGTGGCTGAACACTTCTGACCTGACACCTTATCAATGTTAATGGAGCCCATCACATCCTCTGGAGACCTGGCTTTTTTGGTTAGATACCCAAGCTCTCATGGTACAGTGGGCTGACTGAAAGGATAAAGAGATTAGGACTGGTCCAGATCATATAAGGTGGGAAGAGTCCAGAGGAGAAGAATGGGCTTTGCCTTTTTAGGCCATGGCTAAAAGTCCTCCAATCATGTGTGCTTTAGAAATGAGAGACTCTACTCTTCTGGAAGGAATCATTCTCACTTGCACTCCATTTGGAGTCATTTTACTATCCAAATCCACACATGTGCTCTGGCACACACATATACTGATGGTGTGTTCGCTGGGGACGTGACAAGAGAGACAGAAGAAAGAAGTTAGAGAAGGCTCTGCCATGGGGCAACAGCATCCATTTTCATAGCTGCATGCTCAAAGACCCAAAGATGGGCAAGGATTTCCTAATATTCATAGGTTTTGCTGTACTCAGGGCCATTCTTGGCCCAGCTTCAAGAGAAAAGGACTAGTGTACTGCAATCCAACTCTGTGTGCACCTGGAATTATGATGATCTAACGCCCCTTAGGTGAGACAATAGGTACAGAAGAAAAGGCTTCAGTGTTCTCCTGTAGGTTGTTTCTCCAGCGTTCCATATAATCATAAAGGGTCAAAGGCCTTTGATCCCCATCAATGACTCACTGTGTCCTGATTTACTAGAGAACTTGTTTAAACTTGCTGGAAGTCTTTGAGAGTCAAGGGAGACTTGGAGATTTGGGTTGGTGAGGACTTGGGATAGGGAAGGACATAGAGTACTGTACACTGAGCCTTGAATTGCAGTAAAATATCAGTCCAGTACAGATCCCAGGATCTTCATTTGGAAATAGGGGGCTCATTGTCCTGGCTACATGAGGATGCCTAATGAGTCAAGAGTATACACGAGGGATGGACATTGTGGCATGGCAGAAGCCTGAGTTCCCTTGCACAATCATGCAGCCGGTATTCCAAAGGTTTACCCTGGAACCTTAAAGGGCCGCTACCTTCATGTCAGCCACACAAAGTTACTAATTTTGTTTGGGGCGTCTTCTTCCCTGTGGCTCCAATGTTAGCAGTGGACACCAGGGAACAGGCAGACTCCTGTGTCTATGGTGCCCACTGAGATTTGCTGGAGGAAATGAACAAGGGAAAGGTCATTCAGGGGTTATTCTGGATTTCCCCTACCTCAGATACAAGAATCTCCCGTTACTAGAAATTAACTCCACAGAGTAAGACAATCAAAATCTAGACAGAGGGCTCCAAAATCCATTTCTTCATTCAGTAACTGCTCCAAGCACTCACATTTTGTTAGGGGATCTCGTAGGCCTAGGTGTAAGTTTTACAATGACAAAGTGGTCCCAGCCTGGGAGGTCTTCACAGTCTGGAAGGGAGATGGAAAATGTTATGAAATACATGTGAAGAAAAGGCAAGAACTGTAATAGTGAAAAGAATGAGTGTGCTGTGAGGACAGAATGGGGAGTCTCTGGAGTGTATGAGAAGCCTCACTCAGGTGACATTTGCTGGGGCCAGCATGACCAGTGGAGAAGATACTATTGGTTCAGAGACTAGGAAACAGAATTGAGTTTGCCCATTAGAAATATTACAAAGATGGAACATGGGGCTGTGGGTTCCTGGGAAGGGAGAGACAGGGAAAACCCATAGCATAGACCAGTTGCTGGGACCTAGTAGACTGTTATTCATTCCTCTCTGACAGCATTATTCAAATACCTTGACTCAAATACAAATATTTGAGTCAAATATTTACTAAGTCAAATATTTACTACAAATATTTACTAAGTCACAATTTTTGTGGGAGAGGAATACAAGCACAGTATGGCTGTGTGACACTGCCTCAAGGTGTCTATGAAGCTGAGGCTGTGGTCTCAGAGGAGACTCAAAAGGGTGACACTTTCCTCCCAAGCTCACTCTCATGGGCAATGTCAGAATTCAGTTTGAATTTAGAAGATATTTCAAATTTTGACCTAGAAACTTGTATATTTCTCTCCTATATATAGGGGTCTCATTTGGTTGCCACTAACTAAAGTGATTGATACCCCATTTCCATCAGTAGAGAAGAGAGAGAAACAGCAAATGAGGAAGGAGAGTAGAGAGAGATATAACACCCTGTGCTCATTATGACTAACACACCTTTTAAATCCCATCATCGACTTCACCAAGCCTCCCGCACCATACAGCAACCCTCTGGTACTATCCACTTGTCTCTAATCTTAAAAGTCTCTTTTTCTTTTAAATTTCTTTTTTAAATTTACATCCAAGTTAATTAGCATATAGTGAGAAAATGATTTCAGTAGATTCCTTAATGGCGCTTACCCATTTAGTTCATCCCCCCCCTACAACCTTCCACTAACCTTCTGTTCTCCATATTTAAAAGTCTCCTTTTTGTCCCCTTCCCTATTTTCATATTATTTTTGCTTCCCTTCCCTTGTGTTCATCTGTTCTGTGTCTTAAAGTCCTCATATAAGTGAAGTCATATGATATTTGTCCTGTGACTAATTTCGCTTAGCATGATACTTTAGTTCCATCCATGTAGTTGCAAATGGCAAAATTTCATTCTATTTGATTGCCAAGTAATATTCCATTATATATATACCACATCTTCTTTATCCATTCATCCATCGATGGATATTTGGGCATTTTCTAGACTTTGGCTACTGATAGTGCTGCTATAAACATTGGGGTGCCTGTATCCCTTTGAAACAGCATACCTGTATTCCTTGGATAAATACCTCATAGTGTAATTGCTGGGTCGTAGGGCGGTTCTATTTTTAATTTTTCGAGGAAACTCCATACTGTTTTCCAGAGTGGCTGCACCAGCTTGCATTCCCACCAACAATGCAAAAGAGATCCTCTTTCTCCACATCCTCGCCAACATCTGTTGTCTGAGTTGTTAATCTTAGCCATTCTGACAGGTGTAAGGTGGTATTGCGTTATGGTTTTGATTCGCATTTCCCTGATGATGTTGAGCAATTTTTCACGTGTCGTTTGGCCATCTGGAAGTCTTTTTTGGAGAAGTGTCTATTCATGTCTTTCGCCCATTTCTTCACTGGATTGTTTTTTGGCTGTTGAGTTTGATAAGTTCTTTATAGATTACGGATACTAATCCTTTATCTGATATGTCTTTTGCAAATATCTGCTCCCATTCTGTCCCTGGCCTTTTAATTTTGGTGATTATTCCTTCCTGTGCAGAAGCTTTTTATTTTGATGAGGTCCCAGTAGTTCATTTTTGCTTTTGTTTCCCTTACCTCCAGAGAGGTGTTGACTAAGAAGTTGCTGAAGCCAAGATCAAAGAGGTTTTTGCTGTCTCCTTGAGGAATTTGATGGCTTCCTGTCTTACATTGAGGTATTTCACCCATTTTGAGTTTATTTTTGTGTATTGTGTAAGAAAGAGGTATATGTTCATCTGCTTGTTGCTTTCCAGTTTTACCAGGAACACTTGTTGAAGAGATTATCTTTATTCTATTGGATATTCTTTTCTGCTTTGGCAATTATCAGTTTACCATACATTTACGGGTCCATTTCTGAGTTCTCTATTTTGTTCCATTGATCTGAGTGTCTGTTCTTGTGCCAGTACCATACTGTCTTGATGATTAGAGCTTTGCAGTATAGCATGAAGTCCGGGATTGTGATGCCTCCTGCTTTGTTTTTCTTTTTAAAGATTGCTTTGGCTATTCGGGGTCTTTTCTGTTTCCATATAAATTTTACGATTATTTGTTCTAACTCTGTGAAGAATGCTGGTGTTAATTTGATAAGGATTGCACTGAATATGTAGATTGCTTTGGATAATATTGAGATGTAACAATATTTACTTTTTCTATCCAGGAGCATGGAATCTTTTCCAAATTTTTTGTGGCTTCTTCAGTTTCTTTCTTAGCTTTCTATAGTTTTATTTATTTATTTATTGTTATTTATTTATTTATTTATTTATTTTATTTTTTAATATATGAAATTTACTGTCAAATTGGTTTCCATACAACACCCAGTGCTCATCCCAAAAGGTGCCCTCCTCAATACCCATCACCCACCCTCCCCTCCCTCCCACCCCGCATCAACCCTCAGTTTGTTCTCAGTTTTTAACAGTCTCTTATGCTTTGGCTCTCTCCCACTCTAACCTCTTTTTTTTTTTTTCTTCCCCTCCCCCATGGGTTAGTGTTACTTTTCTCAGGATCCACATAAGAGTGAAATGATATGGTATCTGTCTTTTTATGGCTTATTTCACTTAGCATCACACTCTCCAGTTCCATCCACGTTGCTACAAAAGGCCATATTTCATTCTTTCTCATTGCCACGTATACTCATTCCATTGTGTATATAAACCACAATTTCTTTATCCATTCATCAGTTGATGGACATTTAGGCTCTTTCCATAATTTGGCTATTGTTGAGAGTGCTGCTATGAACATTGGGGTACAAGTGCCCCTATGCATCAGTACCCCTGTATCCCTTGGATAAATTCCTAGCAGTGCTATTGCTGGGTCATAGGGTAGGTCTATTTTTAAATTTCTGAGGAACTTCCACACTGCTTTCCAGAGCGGCTGCACCAATTTGCATTTCCACCAACAGTGCAAGAGGGTTCCCATTTCTCCACATCCTCGCCAGGATCTATAGTCTCCTGATTTGTTCATTTTGGCCATTCTGACTGGCGTGAGGTGATATCTGAGTGTGGTTTTGATTTGTATTTCCCTGATAAGGAGCGATGTTGAACATCTTTTCATGTGCTTGTTGGCCATCCGGATGTCTTCTTTAGAGAAGTGTCTATTCATGTTTTCTGCTCAAATCTTCACTGGGTTATTTGTTTTTCGGGTGTGGAGTTTGATGAGCTCTTTATAGACTTTGGATACTAACCTTTGTCCGATATGTCATTTGCAAATATCTTTTCCCATTCGGTTGGTTGCCTTTTAGTTTTGTTGGTTGTTTCCTTTGCTGTGCAGAAGCTTTTTATCTTAAGGTCCCAATAATTCACTTTTGCTTTTAATTCCCTAGCCTTTGGGCATGTGCCGAGTAAGAGATTGCTACGGCTGAGGTCAGAGAGGTCTTTTCCTGCTTTCTCCTCTAAGGTTTTGATGGTTTCCTTTCTCACATTCAGGTCTTTATCCATTTTGAGTTTATTTTTGTGAATGGTGTGAGAAAGTGGTCTAGTTTCAACCTTCTTCATGTTGCTGTCTAGTTCGCCCAGCACCATTTGTTAAAGAGACTGTCTTTTTTCCATTGGATGGTCTTTCCTGCTTTGTCAAAGATGAGTTGGCCATATGTTTGTGGGTCTAGTTCTGGGGTTTCTATTCTATTTCATTGGTCTATGTGTCTGTTTTTGTGCCAATACCATGCTGTCTTGATGATGACAGCTTTGTAGTAGAGGCTAAAGTCTGGGATTGTGATGCCTCCTGCTTTGGTCTTCTTCTTCAAAATTACTTTGGCTATTCGGGGCCTTTTGTGGTTCCATATGAATTTTAAGATTGCTTGTTCTAGTTTCGAGAAGAATGCTGGTGCAATTTTGATTGGGATTGCATTGAATGTGTAGATAGCTTTGGGTAGTATTGACATTTTGACAATATTTATTCTTCGAATCCATGAGCAGGGAATGTCTTTCCATTTCTTTATATCTTCTTCAATTACCTGCATAAGCTTTCTATAGTTTTCAGCATACAGATCTTTTATATCTTTGGTTAAATTTATCCCCACGTATTTTATGCTTCTTCGTGCAACGGTGAATGGGATCAGTTTCTTTATTTGTCTTTCTGTTGCTTCATTGTTAGTGTATAAGAATGCAACTGATTTCTGTACAATGATTTTGTATCCTGCAACTTTGCTGAATTCATGTATCAGTTCTAGCATAATTTTGGTGGAGTCTATCGGATTTTCCATGTATAATATCATGTCATCTGCAAAAAGCAAAAGTTTGACTTCATCTTTGCGAAATTTGATGCCTTTGATTTGCTTTTGTTGTCTGATTGCTGATGCTAGAACTCCCAGCACTATGTTAAACAACAGCGGTGAGAGTGGGCATCCCTGTCGTGTTCCTGATCTCAGGGATAAAGCTCTCAGTTTTTCCCCATTGAGGATGATGTTAGCTGTGGGCATTTCATGAATGGCTTTTATTATATTTAAGTATGTTCCTTCTATACCGACTTTATCAAGGGTTTTTATTAAGAAATGGTGCTGGATTTTGTCAAAGGCCTTTTCTGCATCGATTGACAGGATCATATGGTTCTTCTCTTTTTTTTTGTTAATGTGATGTATCACTTTGATTGATTTGTGAATGTTGAACCAGCCCTGCATCCCAGGAATGAATCCCACTTGATCATGGTGAATAATTCTTTTTATATGCTGTTGAATTCGATTTGCTAGTATCTTACTGAGAATTTTTGCATCCATATTCATCAGGGATATTGGCCTGTAGTTCTCTTTTTTTACTGGGTCTCTGTCTGGTTTGGGAATCAAAGTAATACCGGTTTCATAGAATGAGTCTGGAAGTTTTCCTTCCCTTTCTATTTCTTGGAATAGCTTGAGAAGGATAGGTATTATCTCTGCTTTAAACGTCTGGTAGAACTCCCCTGGGAAGCCATCTGGTCCTGGACTCTTATTTGTTGGGAGATTTTTGATAACCGATTCAATTTCTTCGCTGGTTATGGGTCTGTTCAAGCTTTCTATTTCCTCCTGATTGAGTTTTGGAAGAGTGTGGGTGTTTAGGAATTTGTCCACTTCTTCCAGGTTGTCCAATTTGTTGGCATATAATTTTTCATAGTATTCCCTGATAATTGTTTGTATCTCTGAGGGATTGGTTGTAATAATTCCATTTTCATTCATGATTTTATCTATTTGGGTCATCTCCCTTTTCTTTCTGAGAAGCCTGGCTAGAGGTTTGTCAATTTTGTTTATTTTTTGAAAAAACCAACTCTTGGTTTCTTTGATCTGCTCTGCAGTTTTTTTAGATTCTATATTTTGTATTTCTGCTCTGATCTTTATCATTTCTCTTCTTCTGCTGGGTTTAGGGTGCTTTTGCTGTTCTTCCTCTATTTCCTTTAGGTGTGCAGTTAGATTTTGTATTTGGGATTTTTCTTGTTTCTTGAGAGAGGCCTGGATTGCAATGTAATTTCCTCTCAGGACTGCCTTCGCTGCGTCTCAAAGCGTTTGGATTGTTGTATTTTCATTTTCGTTTGTTTCCATATATTTTTAAATTTCTTCTCTAATTGCCTGGTTGACCCACTCATTCTTTAGTAGGGTGTCCTTTAACCTCCACGCTTTTGGAGGTTTTCCAGACTTTTTCCTGTGGTTGATTTCAAGCTTCATAGCATTTTGGTGGGAAAATATGCATGGTATAATTTTAATTCTTGTAAACTTATGAAGGGCTTTTTTGTGACCCAGTATGTGATCTATCTTGGAGAATGTTCCATGTGCACTCGAGAAGAAAGTATATTCTGTTGCTTTGGGATGCAGAGTTCTAAATATATCTGTCAAGTCCATCTGATCCAATGTATCATTCAGGGCCCTTGTTTCTTTATTGACTGTGTGTCTGGATGATCTATCCATTTCTGTAAGTGGGGTGTTAAAGTCCCCTGCAATGACCACATTCTTATCAATAAGGTTGCTTATGTTTATGAGGAATTATTTTATATATCTGGGGGCTCCGGTATTCGGCCCATAGACATTTATAACTGTTAGCTCTTCCTGATGGATAGACCCTGTAATTATTATGTAATGCCCTTCTTCATCTCTTGTGACAGCCTTTAATTTAAAGTTTAGTTTGTCTGATATAAGTATGGCTACTCCAGCTTTCTTTTGGCTTCCAGTAGCATGATAAATCGTTCTCCATCCCCTCACTCTCAATCTAAAGGTGTCTTCAGGTCTAAAATGAGTCTCTTGTAGACAGCAAATAGATGTGTCTTGTTTTTTTATCCATTCTGATACCCTATGTCTTTTGGTTGGAGCATTTAGTCCATTTACATTCAGTGTTATAGAAAGATACGGGTTTAGAGTCATTGTGATGTCGGTATGTTTTATGCTTGTAGTGATGTCTCTGTTACTTTGTCTCACAGGATCCCCTTTAGGATCTCTTGTACGGCTGATTTCGTGGTGACAAATTCCTTCAGTTTTTGTTTGTTTGGGAAGACCTTTATCTCTCCTTCTATTCTAAATGACAGACTTGTTGCATAAAGGATTCTCGGCTGCATATTTTTCCTGTTTAGCACACTGAAGATATCGTGCCAAGCCTTTCTGGCCTGCCATGTTTCAAAGGAGAGATCAGTCACGAGTCTTATAGGTCTCCCTTTATATGTGATGGCACGTTTATACCTTGCTGCTTTCAGAATTTTCTCTTTATCCTTGTATTTTGCCAGTTTCACTATGATATGTCTTGCAGATCGATTCAAGTTACGTCTGAAGGGAGTTCTCTGTGCCTATTGGATTTCAATGCCTTTTTCCTTCCCCAGGTCAGGGAAGTTCTCAGCTATAATTTCTTCAAGTACCGCTTCAGCACCTTTCACTCTCTCTTCCTCCTCTGGGATACCATTTATGCGTATATTATTTCTTTTTAGTGTATCACTTAGTTCTCTAATTTTCCTCTCATACTCCTGGATTTTTTTATCTCTCTTTCTCTCAGCTTGCTCTTTTTCCATAACTTTCTCTTCTAGTTCTCCTTTTCTCTCCTCTGCCTCTTCAAGCCGAGCTGTCGTTTCCATTTTGTTTTGCATTTCGTTTAAAGCGCTTTTCAGCTCCTCGTGACTGTTCCTTAGTCCCTTGATCTCTGTGCGAGATTCTCTGCTGTCCTCTATACTGTTTTCAAGCCCAGCGATTGATTTTGTGACTATTATTCTAAATTCACTTTCTGTT
Organism: Panthera leo; assembly: GCF_018350215.1. Classification (NCBI taxonomy): domain Eukaryota; kingdom Metazoa; phylum Chordata; class Mammalia; order Carnivora; family Felidae; genus Panthera; species Panthera leo. The sequence goes on along the minus strand of NC_056683.1, from coordinate 28,908,840 downwards.
ATATTATTTAAATCCTTTTTGATCAGTTCATTAGCTGTTGTTATTTCCTGGAGATTCTTTTGAGGGGAAGTCTTCCGTTTGGTCATTTTGGATAGTCCCTGGAGTGGTGAGGACCTGCAGGGCACTTCCCCTGTGCTGTGGTGTATAACTGGAGTTGGTGGGGGAGGCCGCAGTCCCACCTGATGTCTGCCCCCAGCCCACCGCTGGGGCCACAGTCAGACTGGTGTGTGCCTTCTCTTCCCCTCTCCTAGGGGCGGGATTCACTGTGGGGTGGCGTGGCCCATCTGGGCTACCTGCACACTGCCAGGCTTGTGGTGCTGGGGTTCTGGCGTATTAGCTGGGTGAGTAGGCAAGGTGCATGGGGGCAGGAGGGGTAGGCTTAGTTCGCTTCTCCTTAGATGATCCACTTCAGGAGGGGCCCTGTGGCAGCGGGAGGGAGTCAGATCCGCTGCCGGAGGTTTGGCTCTGCAGAAACACAGAGTTGGGTTTTTGCGCAGAGCGAGCAATTTCCCTGGCAGGAACTGGTTCTCTTTGGGATTTTGGCTGAGGGATGTGCGGGGGAGATGGCGCTGGCGTGCGCCTTTGTTCCCCACCAAACTGAGCTCTGTCGTCCGGGGGCTCAGCAGCTCTCCCTCCCTTTGTCCTCCAGCCTTCCCGCTTTCTGAGCAGAGCTGTTAACTTATGACCTCCCAGATGCTAAGTCGCGCTTGCTGTCGGAACACAGTCCTTCAGTCCCCTCTGCTTTTGCCTGCCGGACTCGGGGACTTTGCTTGGCCAGCGAGCCGCCCCTCCGCCCTGGCTCCCTCCCGCCAGTCCGTGGAGTGCGCACCGCCTCGCCGCCCTTCCTACCCTTTTCCGTGGGCCTCTAGTGTGCGCTTGGCTCCGGAGACTCTGTTCTGTTAATCCTCTGGCGGTTTTCTGGGTTATTTAGGCAGGTATAGGTGGAATCTAAGTGATCGGCAGGACGCACGGTGAGCCCAGTGTCCTCCTACTGCGCCATCTTCTCTCCCTGTGTCCCATTATTGTTTATTTTAAATGGATATTAGAAAATAGATATACAAGTGTGTCAACTTTGTGTCTTTTACCAATTTTTATTGTTTACAATGATGCTAGACATTTAAATTTTAAAAGTGAGTCCACCTAAAGATTTTAAGAAAATAATATTTTAAAATGTATTTTGAGAAGTCATATTTTTAAATAGATAGTGAATGAATAAATATTTGCCATAAGTTTTAATTAGGTAATATATAAATAATCGTAAAATTTTGAGTGCAGTATATATGTGACTACTGAAATAAGCTACTTTCTCTAACTCTCAAAGGAGCTTATAATAAATACTGAGCTTAAAATAATAATAACCAATAGTTCCATAGCACTAACTATATCCCAGACATTATTCTTGACTCTTTACCCACTAATCCTGACAATGATCCCATGAAGTAAATGCTCATTTTACAAAGTAAACTAAAAGACAGATTTTTATAGCAGACAAGTAGAGTACCTGGTACAGGATGAGCTGGGGTTATGTTCTTTCCCTGACCCTTGTTAATCATGCAACCTTAATATGTTACCTCCTGGCCCTCAGTTTCTCTTTTGGTAAGGTGAGAAATACAACACTTGTCTTCAAGGATTACTTCAAGGATCAAATGAGCAGATACATATTAAAGCATTTAGTACCCAATAAATGGTAATTTAATGAGATTTTAAATGGGTATTAGCCAGATCTTAAACCAAAATCTCAAATCCTTGGATTTTCTCCCAGATGCTAAGCCCCACTTGCTGTCGGAACACACTCTGGCCCCTCTGCTTTTGCAAGCCAGTCTCGGGGGCTCTGCTTGGCCGGCAGGCTGCCCCTCCACCCCGGCTCCCTCCCGCCGGTCCAGAGGCGCACCACCTCTCCGCCCTTCCTACCCTCTTCCGTGGGCCTCTCATCTGCGCTTGGTTCCAGAGACTCCGTTCTGCTAATCCTCTGGCAGTTTTCTGGGTTATTTAGGCAGGTGTAGGTGGAATCTAAGTGATTAGCAGGACGCGCGGTGAGCCCCTGCATCCTCTTACGCTGTCATCTTCCCTCTCCTCCTCCCATATACTTTTTAATGTCCTCTTTGCTTGGTTAGCTCACTAATTCTTTAGTAGGATGTTCTTCAGTCTCCAAGTAGTTGTTACCTTCCCAAATTTTTCTTGTGGTTGATTTCAGGTTTCATAGTGTTGTGGTATGAAATTATGCACAGTATGATCTCAGTCTTTTTGTACTTACTTAGGGCTGATTGTGTCTCAGTATGTGATCTATTGTGGAGAACTTTTTATGTGCACAGTAGAATGTGTATTCTGCTGCTTTAGGATAAAATGTTCTTAATATATCTGTTAAGCCCATCTGGTCTTGGGTATCATTCAAAGCCACTGTTTCCTTGTTGATATTTGAATAGATGATCTGTCCATTGAGTGGGGTGTTGATTTTTGAATAGATGATCTGTTCATTGAGTGTGGTATTGAAATATCCTACTATTATGGTATTACTATCCATGAGTTTATGTTTGTGATTAAATGATTTATATATGTGGGTGCTCCCACTGCACCAATTTTTACAACTGTTAGGTCTTTTTGATGGATAGACCTCTTAATTATGATATAATGACCTTCTTCATGTCTTCATACAGTCTTTGTTTTAAAGTTTCGATTTTCTGATATGAGTATGGCTACTCCGCTTTCTTTGGTCAACTATTAGCATGATAGATAGTTCTCCATCCCTTTATTTTCAATCTGTACATGTCTTTAAGTCTAAAGTGGGTTTCTTGTAAACATCATATAGATGGGTCTTTTTTTTTTACCCATTGTGTTCCCCTATGCCTTTTGATTGGAGCACTGATGTTAAAGCGAGTACTGAAAGATAGGAATTTATTGCCATTTTGATGCTTGTAGAGTTGGAGTTTCTGGTGATGTTCTCTGGTCCTTTCTAATCTTTCATTGCTTTTGGTATATATTTATTCATCTTTTCTCCCCTCAGATATTCCCAGTTAAAATTTCTTGCAGGTTTCTATTAGTAGTCACAAACTCCTTTAATTTTTGTTTGGGAAACTTTATCTCTCTTTCTCTTTCAAATGATAGCCTTTCTGGATAAAGAATTCTTGGTTGCATATTTTTCTGATTCAGCACAATGAATACATCCTGCCGCTCCTTTCTGGCTTGCCAAGTTTCTGTGGATAGGTCTGCTGCAAACCTGATCTGTCTTCCTTTGTAAGTTAAAGACTTTTTTTTCCCTTACTGCTTTCATGATTCTCTCCTTGCCTGAGTATTTTGTGAATTTGACTATGATATGCCTTGTTGATGTCGGTTTTTGTTGAATCTGACTGGAGTCCTGTGTGCTTCCTGGATTTTGATGCCTGGGTCTTTCCCCAGGTTAGGAAAGTGTTCCACTATGATTTGCTCACATAGACCTTCTACCCCTATTTCTCTCTCTTCCTCTTCTGGGATCCCTATGATTCTGATATTGTTCCTTTTTAATGTGTCACTGATTTCTCTAATTCTTAAATCATGCTCCCTTTGCCTTAGTTTCCCTCTTTTTTGTGTGTTCTATTCTTTTGTATAAGTTTGTTCTTTATATTGCTGATTTTCTGTTCTGCTTCATCCACCCTTGCTGCCATGGCATCCATTTGAAATTGCAACACAATTATAACATTTTTTATTTCATCCTGACTAGCTTTTACTTATATCTGTAGAAGGGGATTCAAATCTATTTTCAATTCCAGCTCATATTCATATTATCATGATTCTAAATTCTGGTGCAGACATCTTGTTTTATCTGTGTTAAGTCCTTGGCTTTTGTTTCTTCATGCCCTTTATTTTGGGGTCAATTCCTTCATTTCGACATTTTGAAGGGAGAAAAAGCATTAATGAGGTAAAAAAATTAAAGTTAAAAAATTAAAATAAAAAATATTAAAAGTTAAATATTAAAAAATACACACACACTAAAATGGAATAAATGATGCTAGATCCTAGTTGTGTTTTTGTCTGGGTGTTGAAATGGGCTTAATAGATTAAAGAAAAAATCATAAAGGAGAAAGAAGGAAATCATTTGAAAATTAAAAAAAATGAATACACTGAAGTAGACTAAAATGAGGGAAGTAAAATAGAATTTGAAAAAATTTAGAGAAAAGTAAAAAATATAGTAGAAATAAAAATAATTTTAATAAAGAATTGAAAATAAAAATGAATTTCTTCTCTTCCTACATTCAAGAAAATAAAAATAAATGGAAAAGAGAAAAAAAGAAAAAAATTGAATTGGACTGGTGAACAGACAGAAATATGACTGATATTACTTCGTTTCCCCCTAGAAGTCAAACTATTAAGTGGCTTATAGTCCATTAACTAAGCAGGTGGTGAGACTTTTATTCCTGAAGAGCTAGGTTGGCCTAGTTGGTCGAGGCTCAGTATAACAGCTCCGTTCTCCACCAGGTGGCACTGCTTAGCTTCCTGGGGTGGATTGTTGTGGCGCTTGTAGGTGTGTATGTGCATGCAAGGGAGCGGTGAAATTGTTTCACCCACCTACCCAGTCTCTAGTATCGTAACTCTGTTCTCCCTGATCAGCCTTTGCACACGCATCCTTTGTCTTCAGCTTCCATCCACTTCCCACTTTACACAGTCCATTACCCAGCCCAGCTGCACTTCCCTCCTCAGTTTTATCTCAGACATGGCTGTTTTTCCTGACCCCTTACTTCTGAAGGACTGTGGATTTGATATGTTCTGCCTCTCAGGAGGAGGGTCTCACTAAGCAATTGCTGGGTGCTGGCCATACCCAGGAATGTTTCTGGGACTGTGCTGCTGCTGATGCCCAGAGAATGCAGCTGGGTGCCAGCTCTTCCCAGAAAAAGTTCATGTAGCAGTAGCATTTCAGGGATTATGGAAAGTCACAACACAGATCTGGCACCAGGCCTCATTCCCAATCACCTTGTTCCAGCACCAGCAAATGTGGGTGTTCTCCTGGGTCCACTGGGGCCTTGCCTTTGGGGGACACACACAGCCTGTACCAGGTGTCTTCCCAGCAGTGGAGCCACCTCTCTCTGTGTGGCCAGAAGAACCCCGGTCTCCACTCTGCCCCTGGGGATTTGACCTTCCCACCAGAGCACCACCAGGCATCGAGCTTCAGAGTTTCAGACTCTGCACTCCCTTGTTTATAGTCTTAATGGAATTAAAGCTTCCCCTTTCTCCTTTCTCCCTTTTTAGTTCAGTCCCTGTTGCTCTTTCTAGTTTTTCCACTTTCTCTCCAGCTGCTTTTTTTTGGGGGGGGAAATACTTTTCCCGTATTCATCCCCCAACCCCGTCTCCATCCTCTCTCCACACACAAAAGCAGCTCTCTGCCCTCTGCGACTTCTTTCTCCCTCAGTTCACTTCACCCTGCGTACCTGCTGAATTCTGTGGTTCAGGCTGTGCAGATTGTTGTATTAATCCTCAGATCAATTTTCTAGGTGTGCAGAATGTTTAGTGTTGGTCTGGCTGCAGTTCATGGATGCAAAACACACAAAAAACTTTCATGCTATTCTGCCATCTTAGCTCTTCCAAGAGTCTGTTTCTTCATTGTTCCCTCTCTCTTATTTTTTCCATTTGCCTGTTTGTGACTTCAATTCTACATATGAGTAAAATTATTGGATGGTATTTGTCTTCTGATTGACTTATTTCACTTAACATCATGGTCTCTTCATCCATGTCCTATAGATATATATACATATGGATAATGATATATGGATATTTATGGATATATATGTAGATATAAATATTTAGATTGATATTTACATATATAGATGAATACATACATATAGATGAATATATATGAATACATGTATATGGATATATGTATATGGATATATCTATATGGATATAAACACATGGATATACATATATCCATATGTGTATAGATACATATGGATAAGTTTATATAGATATATATCATATATAGGTAGATAGATATATGGATACATATATGGATGGATATATGGATAGATACATAAGGATATATAAATATATGGGCATATATATGAACACATATATGGGTATACATGGGTATATAAAAATATGGATATATATTTATGGATATATGGAAATATACTCATATATAAGGATATATCCATATATATTCATATATATCCATATATTCATATATGGATATATCCTTATGTGTGTATATATGTATAGGTGTGTGTGTTTGTATGTGTGTATCATCCAAAAGAAGGAATGAAACCTTTCCATTTGCAAGAACATGGTTAGAACAAGATAGTATGGATGCTAAGTGAAATAAGTCATTCAGAAAAAGATAAATACCATCCAATTATTTCACTCATATGTGGAATTGAAGAAAAAAACAAGCAAAGGGAAAATTGTAAGGGATAAAACAAAACTTAGGATTCTCTACTGTGGAACTGTTAGATCCATTATGGGAGACTCCCTAGCCCCAAAACAGGAATAATATATTCATATTTTACAGTCGTTGTAAAATTTGGCCAACGGTATCCTCAATCAGAAAGCACTCCTTAGATTTTTAAATGATTACCCAGCAACACTGCCCTTGGTTCCCCAAACAAGGAACTTGGAGTCTTGATTGGGGAACAAGTAGGGAAAACATTTAAAGCTGGGTATTCTGAGGGGGCTAACCTTCTCCCTGAGGGGGGACCTCACTTGGTCCATTGTTAATACTGCCCTTCTCCCCTTGAGTTCAATGTATATAAAGATGTAAAATTACCCAAAATAGAGGAAAAACCTGAGCCTTTTTACAGTCAGCCTGTGCCTTTGGTACCTTTACAGCCAGAAAATACTCTTCATCCCTCAAAAGGATGGGAAGATATGGAACTTCTAAAAGCATCACTGACAGGTTCTGATAAAGTCTTCACCTCAATGCAAAAGTACAATAAGGGAGCCCATAAGGCTGGTAAATTCCAGCTGTTTCCAATTGCCAGGCAAAATGCACAATACATCCATGAAGCCCTGCTCTTTCCAATAGTAAAATAATTGCAGAATCATTTCAGCTCTATGTCCATCACAGGCGTTTTACAATGGACATTAAAAGTAATATTTGTGGTACTTATTCCATGTGTACCTTGGACTAGGGTTCTGTTATAAACATCATTTTGACCCCAACCCAGTATGCTGTCTGTGCCCAAGTGTTTCATGCTTCTTGTGTCCCTGGTGCTATGCAGAACTTTGACGATGCTATTCTGGTGTCTTTTGAGCAACTGCCCACTACAAGGAAGTATTCCCAACCAAGATAGCAAGCCCAGCTTCCAGTCATTGTCAGTAAAACAATGCACTGAAATAATATGGTGTATTTTACAGAAGGTTTTCTTAATATAGGGGACTCTAACTCCCTCTCACTGTTTCTCCCTCTACGCTCCAGTTACTCTATGTGGGGTCTTCTCCTTCACTCATTTCCTGGACTAAGAACTATGATTATTAGAGCCAATTTTGTCTGGCTAGTCTACATTGTGATGGGGATTTTAAGGAACATTCCCAACCCTGTTTTGGGGAACTTCCCTGTCTTATCTGGCTTGAAATGGACTGCCAAATTCCACTAGTGGAAAACCAAACCAAACCAAACAAAATAATACAAAACAAAACAAAAAAACGGTGTCTGCTCATCTGAGTAGACAGGCTTTAAGACTATGTGATTTCTTTTCTGTTTCTTCTATGCCTCTGTCTGACTTCAGGCCTCTTGACCCCGCTTCACCTTTTCTGCCTTCCCTTCCTCCTCCTGTCTCTGCACCACCTGGGGTGTGGCCTATTTGGCTCTTCAATGCCTCCAGTACTGTTAGTCCTTCCTCCCCACATTGTCAAAAAACAAAAAATACTCTTATTGCAGATTTCCTCACTGGTTCCATGGAAAGAAATTGACAATGGTAAACTTTCGAAAGGACACAGATAAAATATTATTAAGATAGGCATGTCCTTTAAATTATAAAACTTTATTCTATTAAGGTTAACTAAAGTTCAAATAAGCTGGTTATCTCTGTTCCAATTTATTTGCAGAGGATGAATTAAAGTAATGGTTAAATATCTCATAGCTTTCATAGGTAATTGTTAAAATAGCTTTAAGGGTCTTTGGTAAAATAAAGCGAACATTTCGCTTAAATGATAAATTGAATTAAGTTCTTTGGATATTTAAGCCGCTTCCAAATCAAATGGAATGCTGAAGCATTTCTTACTAAACATGGGTTGATGCTTCTGACTCCTTATGCCAAAAATCACCCCAAAAAACACTAAAACTATTTCAGTCCATTAAAAAACTTGCTCTATGCTTAATGGATTCGTAAGTCTACCACCCACCTAATAAATATTCTGATATAACAGACAATCCACAATTGGTTATTACTGAGTGTTCACTGGAGACTAGATTTCTAAGAGTTAAAATTCTGCTAAATATAATTAAGGTTAATGGAAATAAGTAGCTTTGTATATTAAAAAGTAAGAGATGTAAAAAAATATTAAAAAAATACATTTTTGTTAAAGGTAATAAATAAAGTCAATAAATGAATACATAAATAAGCTTCTATTTTGTTTATGAATAAACATTTATATATTCATTTATTGGCTTTATTTATTTATAATAAAGAATTAATTTATTAAGTATAAATAAATGTAACTGTCATAGACTCTAAATCTAAAGTTTTATTTTGGCCAATAGGAGCAGGATTAAAGAGAGAGATGGTTAATATCTGGGAAAAGACAAGATCCCCAAATAAGGGTCCCTGCCCCATTTTTATTAGGATCAGAAGGCTTACAAACATGGCGATGGATGTGCACAATGAATCTGAACACTAACTTGTGGACGTGAGGATAGGGGGTCTTGAAGATATATGGGTTAATGCAAAACAAATTCCGGGTGCCAGGCAGTCGGGAGGAAGGTTGTTTACAGCAGACATTGAGGCAGCACCGCTGTTAGCTAGCCTAGGGGATGAGACAGGGGAAATAACCTCTGGGTTAAAAAGTCACCTTTTCTTTTGTTAACCATCTCCTCTCTGGGCTTCTTTGCCTGCAGCGCAGTGGTCCATAGTCCAATTCACCAGTTTACCTAACTTGGCCCTTTCTTCCTGTGAAAGCAGTTTTTCTGCTATAATACCAAATTGGTGGGCACTTTTGCCGTGCATACTTAATCTTGTTTACCACATATACCTATGTATTGGGGGCCTTTGCACCCGTTCCTATTTTGAGATTTGCCCATCCCTCTTTATTCTGAAAGTTCTACACTCCCTTTCTACTTTGAGGTACCTTGCATTCCTTCTCTATCCTGGGGAACCATTGCACCTCCCTGTTGGGGTGCCTTTGCCTCCCCTTATTCTTAGTGGGCCAGTCTAGTTTACCCAAACTCAGGTGTGAGCACTCTATGGCTTTGTATTTCTTTATACCTTGTTAACCCATTGGTGTAAACCCAGGGGTTTTGTAAGATTCCCCACGTATAATTTTAACAAAAGGGTAAAACAACAAGACAACATGCCCTTTTCAGAACTTCATCTTCTTGATTGTGCTAGGATTACTCTTAACATTTCAAATCTTAATCCTCATCAACTGTGGCTCAGTGACATTGTTCAAAATAAGATAAACCCTCTTACCCTCAGGTGCTATGCAAAATCCCTGAAGGGGGGCCCACACAGACTGGGCCCACTAAACTTCACCTGGGGTCGAGGATATGCTTGTGTTCTTTCAGATTCTGGACCTCTGTGGATTCCCTCTCGGTGAAGACTTACCATGGCATGGTGGAGACCCCCAGGATATCTTCCAAGAAGCAAGTCTTCCAGAGAATGACTCTGAGGGAGTGTGCATTGCCTCACCTTTTCACCATGAAAGGAACCTCTTCATGGACTCCTCATCCTGAAGCCACTACACAAATGCAAGTCCTTGCCCATAATGTAACATGGGAAAACCTTAAATGCCTGTCTAACCAGGTCGGCATCCTCTTAAAACAAAATTATATTGCAGATAACCTTAAGTCACATCTGATGGTCTTGATTTCTGTCAGGAGCAAAAATTCAGTATGTATAACACAGATTCTTCTCCTTGCTCTCATTTGTCCAGGCCAAACTCAACATTCATATTGGGCTCATCTCCTTAACCCACCTCTATTTGATAGCCTAACACTGTAGCTCCGGATAGTTCTATTAGCAATAATGACACAGAATTCATGGAAGGAGCCAATCTTAACCCTCCCTTCCAAATGGAATAAGAGCATTGGCTTTATATGCCAAGACCTCAACGGTGGCTTCCTCCAGCACCTCCTATGTGTGTTACTAAAATTAGCAACTTATCTGCTTGTCTCCAACTAAAAATAACTGGTGTTTGCAAGTACAGACCAAAACCTCTAGAAGGCCAATGTTAACTTTGTGTCAGGCAAAATCTTTGATATATATAAAAAAAAAGCATATCTCACCTTCTTAATGTTATACCTTGTTCTAATCTCAACTATTCAGACAACCCATGGAATATTTCTTGGACAACCTGTTATGGAGAGACTGGGCATAATCTTCACTGGGGTAATTGGACTATTATGGACAGGGGTCTTAGAGGACATCATGAAACAAATTATTCAAATAAGACCATATCCTTTGAACAGTCTAATAAGGAGAATATTTTCTGGAAAGATCGAGGCTTCTCTGGCCCTCTTATTTCTGCAAATAAAGGGAAATGGGAAAGACCTTGGCTTGTTACGCTTTGGACGCTAGGCTTTTTCTTCTTCACTCTAAGGATTAGCCACAGTGAAATGTATGCAAATTGACATATTAACATCGCTTGGATCTCCCTGCAAAATGATCAAATTGCAAAGACCACTACTGGAGTCCCTTCCCCAATGTACTCTTTGCTACCTCTACTTTACAGATCAAACCACTAGAAAATAATTATAGTATCTCTACCTCCCAGGCTTGGTTTATGTCCTGCAAAATAATAACATCACCCAATTAAATATCTCCTCTTTTTTAGTACTTAGTGCTTCTCAGCCTGGGTTCCTGTTAATATCTTTGAGCCCTACATGCATCCTTCAGCACTAGGCACATTCTCCAAGCTCGTTCACCTCAGTCTTCAAGCCTCCAGTGACTCCACAGCCTGTCCTGACAGTACGCTTGTTCTTTTCATTATTACAGTTCTTACCCCCTCTTTTGTTTTCACATGTCTTGTCCATAATACCTTTGTTCATCTCCCCAGCAGACTGTGAAGACCTGGCAGACAGGGACCACTTTGTCATTGGAAGTCTTGCACTTGGCCCAGCAGATCCCCTAGCATAAGGTGAGTACTTGGAGCAGTTACTGAATGAAGAAATAGGACTGTGGATTTTTCCATCTAGATATTGATTGTCTTACTCTGTGGAGTTAATTTCTAGTAATGGGAGATCCCTGTTGTATCTGAAGCAGGGGAAATCCAGAGTGACCTCTGCCTGACTTTTGCCTTGTTCCATTCCTCCAGCAAATCTCAGTGGGCACTGTTGACCCAGGAGCCTGCTTGTTCCATTGTGCCCAGCGCTAGCACTGGAGCCACAGGCATGAACACCAACAAACAATATCAGCACTTTGGCTGACATGAAGGCAGTGGCCCTTTAAGGTCCCTGGGTAAAACTCAGGACCAACAGGTTCCATGGCTGTGCAAAGGATCTCCAGCTTCTGCCATTCCCCTTTGTCCATTGCCAATGTATATTCTTAACTCAAGAGGCATCTTCCTGTCATCCAGGAAAATGACCCCCCTGTTTCCAAATGAAGAGCCCGGGGGCCCAACATGGACTAGTACTGGATTTGCACTCTACACAGTGTCCAGTGCTCTGGCATGTCCTTCCCTATCCCAAGTCCTCACCACCCAAAATCCCCAAGCTGCTCTAAGCTCCAAAAGTCTCCAGAAACTATCAAGAACTGCTCCATTATCTCACAACACAGTCATTGATGGAGAAACAAGACCAATTGACTCTACAATTCTTTGGAACTCTGGAGAAACCCACTGGGAATACAACACTATACAGGAGGACACTGAAGATTTTCTCCTGTAGCTATTGTCTAAACTAAAGGGAGTTGCTTCATCATAATTCCTAGTGCCCACAGAGTTGGGGTGCAGGACCATAGTCTTTTTCGCTGGAGGCTGGGCCGAGGATGGCCCTAAGCCCAGGAAAAACCTACAAATTTCATGACATGAAGTGCTGGCCCATCTTTGGGGTTTTTCATACAGCTATGAAAATGGATGCTGCTGCCCCATGGCAGAGCTCTCTCTAACCGCTCTCTTTTTTCAGTCTTGTCCCTTCCCCAGTGTCCACTTATTCCTGAGCAAACCTTTCACAATTTGTGTGCCAGTACACATGTGAGGATTTCGATAACACTATGACCCCAAATGGACAGCAAGTACTGGCATGATACCTCCCAGAATATTAGAGTCTCTCATTTCGAAAGCAACCATGATGGGAGGGGTTTGAGCCATTGCCTAAAATGGCAGAGCCCTGCCTTCTACTCTGGACTGTTCCCACCTCCTGTGATTTGGGCCAGTCCCAGTCTCTTGATAAGATCAGTCACTCCATTTTACTGTGAGAGCTTAGATGCATAACTGTGAAGGCCAGCTCTCCAGAGGATGTGATTCAGGCTCCATCAACGCTGGATGGGGTGTCAGGTGGGGAGGGCTCATCCACACCTGTATACTAGGTATTCTGGTTTACTTTAGAAAAGCATAAAAGCCTGCATAACACAGGTAAATGTGTGGAGCCAGTGAAGATAAATCAGGTCTCTGTCCACCACTAGGTACGCAGGACATCACTAACCCAGCAGTACATGGGTGTGCTCCACTGCCTTATGAGACATTGTAATGCAACAAAGACTCTGCTCAAGAAGTAGGTCTTAAACAACCACCCCACCCACCACCTACTGTTCCCAGTAGAGAGGGCACAGATATCAACCAGGCAGAAAAACTATATCCACACTTGCTTCGCTGCTAGGCATACAGAAAGTCGTTCCAAAGTCGTTTCTTTGGAACGAAAAAAAGACCCCAAATAACCAGAGCAATATTGAAAAAATTAAATTACAGCTGGAGACATCATTTTGAACAAATTTCAAAGAGCACTTAAAAGAAAAACAAGAAAATGAAAAAAAGCCTAAAGATTTATTGTAACCAACTCATTATTCCAAGAATGCTTCCTTTTATTTTGTCTTTATGCTTTATTTTGTCTTTTGTTCAGCAGTAATCGAATTAAATCAAATGGTTGCCTCTGAGATATTTAGAATAAATGAAGAAAAATATGGAAGCAGAGATTGTTATCCTGAAGTTTCACTGTTTCTTTCTGACACTTTCTAATCAGAAATGTTTCAAAATATTCAAACTCCTCATTTCTAAGTGATAGTACAATTGACAAAATGCAGGAACCACAAATGACAGTCTTTCAAGTGAATTTAAATCTTTCTGTAATTATGTCAAATGTCACTTTCTTGTTTGGAGATCACACAGAATTATGCAAAGTTCAGCCTCTGGAAGGCTTCCCACTTTAGTCACATGCCTATGCAGCTGAAGACAAAAACAGAGTGATGAGTTCCTGTGTAATGCAATCCCAAGACAGGTATCATGCTGCAAAGCAATCATGTGAAATGTTAGAGTTGAGAACACAAAACCCAAATGCACTTCAATGCAGGTGGTGCTGGGAAGAGCTCACCTCTCTTCAGGGGCAAGAAGAGACTATCAGGGATCAGAGTCAAGAGTGAATCCTCAGTGACAAGAAGCTCTAGGGGAGCTCCTACTCCGGTGGTGTGCTGACAAATAGCAATTTTTTTCTGATATTAGGGAAGAAAGTTTTTCTGTTACTGAAAATTCAGTGCTTGGCAGGACTGTATTAGGCCCGATGGTCGATTCCTGGTCTCTACCACCTTCATAGAATGCCCGCGCTTCCTACATTCTGAGATACTAATAGTTTGTCCAAAGTCCGTACCTTGAAGAGTTGAGGATAGAAAAAATAAATTCCATAACTAAAAGACCAGAGCCCATTTCCACGGAAGTGGGTGTCAGCCGGGAGCCAGACAAGTCTCCTAAATCATCACTGCTCTCTCACTGAAGGAAAGGAATGGATAATAGTGAGAGCACTTTGGCACACAAGGCTCTTAAGTGTAATTGATGTTCCCCTTAGACCTGGCCCTCTGATGTTGGTGATGACACCAACGTTGTCGGGGGAAAAGTGCTAATGACTTCATTTGAAGTTTTAACCATTTTCATGTGATAGGAAGACATTTGGGCCTCAGTGCATTCTTTCAGATTCCCTTGATCTTTCATTAATGAGGATTTTATTAGAGGACATTCACAGCAATCATCTTGGAGCATTTTCTGGTGTTAATCATAGAGTTGTGATCAATTGCCAGTAATCTGGGATAGTCTTGACAATGTGAGTCCATGGTGAGGGCACAAAAATAAAGACTAAAATAGCATGTCCCGAATCTGCAGACTTGTGAGGAACAAGAGCCTACCTTGTGAGGCACAACTGCCTCTGTCCACAGATGGGAAAGGCTTGACACCTGGTGGTAGCTTGACACATTCCTGACCTTTTTGATGTTGGGATCCACGCTCTTGCCCATAGGACTCCTTGGAATAGCTAGTGGCTGTTCCATTTCTCTTCAGGCCACAAGTCTTTTTTATTCCTTCGACACAAAACTTGTCCATGGAATTGTGCTAGTAACATTATCTAACATCCCTTCATTCTGTTGTCATATGAGATGAAGAACTTTAGCCCTCAGTGTTTCTCTTTCAATTCCCTTACACTTATCCTACTCATGTGTTCATGGGGAGACATTCTGTAAGGGTTAAATTGTAGTGTAGGGCTAATGCTTAGCTTGAAAAATAACAGCTTTGTGTTGACACTGAAGGTTAAGAGATAGCCTTGCTTTGCTCTGGTATATGCCTCATACCCTTGTAAATTAGGCTTCACCAATTAAGGAAACAAAATTTCAAAGAAAAGAGCATCAGAGGCAGGGTGAAGGAGATCCACTGGTTGCAACTTAGAGGCAGAAATTCTAAAGTAAACACCTCATTAGGCAACTGTTTCTAACTCATCTGGAACCTGTTTGTTCTGTTCCCAGGTGATGATAAAACGATGTGATCGGTTATAAAAACTCTGTACCCCGGCTGTTCCGGGCCGCACTCTTATCAAGAGTGTTGGTCCCGATGGGTCGGCCTTGCCTCTCATTGTAATAAACTTTGTTGTGACTGTCACTGGTGCCCGTAGCATTCTGTTTCAGGAGTCGTGTGGATGTAACATTTGGTGCATTGGCCGGGAAAGATAAAAGTCTGAAACAGGGCCCTTTCCTTGGATTGTACCGCGGGAAAGTTAAAGGTCTGAAACAGGGCCCTTTCCTCGGATTGTTCTGCCAGAAAGTTAAAGGTCTGAAACAGGGCTCTTTCTGTGGATTGCTCCGCCGACCCCTGGAAAGAAGCTCGGGATTGGGAGAGGTAAGGAATTCTTGGGGCGCACCATTTGGATGACTCAGGAGGGTCTGCTGGACGCAGCTATAGACCCAGAGTCAGGGATCCTACCGCGACGCTGGTGGACCCCATTTGGTTTGGTTTTTGTCAAGAAGGATCCTATTTTCAGGTGGCTGCCACGGCCTAATGGCCTAGAGATCTCAAACTTGTGCTTTCTTCATGTCTTAATTGTCTTCTTCCTGTTGACTGTGCGTCCTTGTCTGTTCTGCCTTTGTCATGGGTCAAAATCAGAGTACCCCCACCTCTCTGAGTCTCATACTAACCCATTTCCAGGACTATAAGAGAGCTACCTCAGTTTTCGGCCTCCACGTTAAGAAGCCAGTCCTTTGAATTCTCTGCGAGGTGGAATGGACCAGCTTTCAGGTGGAATGGCCTCCACAGGGGACCTTTGACCTTACATTGGTATATAAATTTCATGATACTGTGTTTTCTAGGCACGAAGACCAAATCCCATATATTGGGGCATGGAGGACCCTCATCGAAAACCCTCCTGATTTGTTAAAACTTCTCCTTCCCCTTCCCCCTTGCCTCCCTAAAGTACAAAGGCAGCCCATCTGGAGCTCAAAATAAGAATTTTGACGGGACTAAGCGGCTGCCCCCTCTATCACCTGCACCGGAGGAAGAAGAAGAAACCACCCGCCGCCCTATAGTTCTCACCCAAAAAATACGGGTCAAGATGCTTCAGATCAGGAGGCAAGCCCGAGTCGGGACATTCCCCTGAGCTTGTATCACACCCAGTCAAGGACTCCCTTCCACCCCCCCCTCCCGCTGCCCTACCCCTTTGTCCGGGGCCACCCCTGCAGGGGGATATCCAACCCTTTATGACTTATGTACCCTTCTCCACTAGTGACCTTTATAATTGGAAACTTCAAAACCCCTCGTTCTCAGAGAAACCCCAAATATTAATTTCTCTTCTTGAAACTATATTTGTGACCCATCAGCCCACCTGGGATGACTGCTAGCAGCTCTTGCAGGTTCTCCTCACCACTGAGGAGCAAGATGAGATCCGTCGTGAGGCCCAAAAATTAGTGATGGGGCCAAACGGGCAACCCACCGAGGATCCTGCTGTGCTGGAGGAAGTTTTTCCTTCCTCGCATCCTGAGAACTGGGACCCAAACACTCCTCACGGTAGGCGATCATTAACCCTATTTTGCCAGACTCTACTGGGAGGTCTCCGAGCGGCCGCCCGCCGGCCCACAAACATGTCTAAGGTAACAGAAGTAATTCAGGGAGCTGAGGAAAGCCCCTCAGCCTTCTTAGAAAGGCTCATGGAGGCGTACCGCACCTTTACCCCTATTGACCCTGAGGCACCTGAAAATAAAAGGGCATTAAATCTGGCTTTTGTCTCACAGGCAGCCCCAGACATTCGGAAAAATTTACAAAAATTAGATGGGTTTAAAGGAAAAAATTTTTCTGAGTTAGTTGAAATAGCCCAAAAAGTTTTCAACAATAGGGATTCTCAGGAAAAAAGACAGACAAAAAAATTAATCAGGGTGGTGGCAGCCGTCCTGGATGCCCGTGAGGGAAGAGGACCCAGAACGCCCAAAGAATTCTGGTCTGGACAAAAGGAAAAAGATAAAAAAGGGTTAAAGTGTCACTAGGGAAAAAATCAGTGTGCATATTGCAAACAAGAAGGACACTGTAAAAAGGATTGCCCCAACTTAGCCCAACGCAAAACTCGGCCACCCCAGGTATCTGTGATGGGAGTCGATTTCAACTGACGGGGCCACGGCTCGGTGGCCCCTTCTGAGCCATTGGTTACTGTTAATATAGGGGGCCAACCTAAGACCTTCTTGGTGGACACTGGGGCAACATTTTCACTTCTAAAACAAGATCCTGGCCCCACCAGGCAAGGGGCAACACTGGTGCAAGGAGGAACTGGGTCCCAGACTTGTAAATGGACCACTGAACAAGTAGATTTAGGCCGTAAAACTGTTACACATTCTTTCCTAATCATGCCTGAATGCCCCTACCGTGGATTACTAGAGACCTACTGCATAAACTAACAGCTTCTTTGAAAATCACTGAAGGGGGTATGCATATTAAAGTCAGCCAGGATGGCCCAACAACAGTAATGGTGACTGTGCCATTTGGGGAAGAGGGTCTGCTCACTCCAGTGCCTAATGAAAATGTCCATGCAGTCATTCCCCTCCTAAAAGCCTCCAGACAGATTTCCCCCATGTGTGGGCTGAAACCAATCCACCTGGGCTGGCAATTTATCAAACTCCCATAATAGTGGAACTTAAGGCATCTGCGCTTCTGGAAAGAGTAAAACAATATCCCATGTCCCAGGAAGCTAGGCGGGGAATCGCTATTCACATCAAGCGTTTGCGCGACTCTGGCATTTTGATCCCACGCAGGTCGCCATGGAATACTCCGCTTCTTCATGTCCGGAAGCCTAACTCATCTGATTTCTGGCCAGTTCAAGACCTAAGAGCAGTAAACGCGAGGGTAATGGACATTCATCCCACTGTACCCAATCCTTATACTCTCCTTAGTTTGCTTCCCACTTCTCAGGTGTATTATACAGTTCTGGACTTAAAAGATGCCTTCTCTGCCATCCCGCTGGCCCCACAAAGCCAGCCACTATTTACATTTGAATGGACTGATCCTCAAGAGGGAAAAGCCGGACAGCTCACCTGGACACGACTCCCCCAAGGATTTAAAAATTCTCATACTCTTTTTAATGAAGCCTTGCACCAAGATTTAGAGCCATTTCGGAACTCCAACCCACAGGTAACTCTACTGCAATATGTTGATATCTTGTTGGCAGCCCCTTCTCATCTGAAATGCTTGAGTGCCACCAAAGAACTCTTGAGTCTTCTACAAAAACTGGGGTACGAGTGTCAGCCAGAAAAGCACAGATTTGTCGTACTGCAGTGACCTATTTAGGATACAATCTTAAAGGTAAGCACTACCTTGGTGAACAAAGAATTTGGGCTATACTCGATAATCCTCAGCCTAGAACTCACAAGTCTGCGAGTTCCTTGGGGCAACAAGCTACTGCAGACTGTAGATACCTGGTTTTGCTGAACTGGAAGCCCCTTTATATGCCACTCTCAAAGGATCTCCAGAGTCCTTCACGTGGGGGGAGACTCAAACTAAAGCCTTACGAGATGCTCTCATAACCCCACCAGCCTTGGCTTTGCCAGATCCCACCAAGCCATTCCATTTGTTTCTAGCCGAAAAAGGGGAGTAACCAAGGGAGTTCTGACTCAGTGCCTAAGACCTTGGCACTGACCGGTGGCTTATTTATCCAAACGGCTGGGTCCAGTTGCTTCCGGATGGCCCCCATGCATTTGACAAATTGCCGCCACCGTGCTTCTACTTAAAGATGCAGAAAAACTAACCTTGGGGCAAGCATTGTCTATCACGGGGCCCCATGAAGTGGAAACTTTACTGCGGGCTCCCCCAGAGCGATGGCTGTCAAATGCTTAAATTACCCAATATCAAGCATTGCTACTCAACCAGCCCCGAATATATTTTTGTGCTCCCACAACCTTAAACCCAGCCACTTTGCTGCCCAAAGGACAGAATCCCCCTGTACACCCTTGCCCAGAAACCTTGGCAACGATCTCGTCCCTCCGCTCTGATCTTATGGACATTCCTTTACATGACCCTGATAGCATGTTTTCAGATGGCAGTAGTTTTGTGTTTCAAGGGCAAAGTTATGCCGGTGCTGCGGTGACGACAGACCGTGAAGTTTTATGGCAACAGACCCTTCCCCCAGGAACTTCAGCCCAACGCGCAGAGCTCATCTCACTAACAAAAGCCCTAAAACTCAGAAGAAACAAGTCAGTTAACATTTATATGGACAGCCGCTATGCTTTGCAACCGCGCATGTACACGGATCGATTTATCAAGAGCGCTGTCTCCTCACAACAGAAGGCAAGGCCACCAAAAATAAAGCTGAATTTTTAGATCTTCTAGCAGCCATCTGGGAACCTGCAAGGCTGGCAATCATTCACTGCCCAGGACATCAAAAAGGCAACTCCCTACAGGCAATTGGAAACCGCCTGGCTGATACAGCAGCCCGAGAAGCTGCGCCAACTAAAAGTGAAAGTGCCTTGGAGCTACCGATCTTGACAGAGCCCTTGCTTCCACCGGAACCCAGTTACACTCCTAAAGATTTGGAGTGGATTTCCAGAAAAGGGGGAAGTAAGATGCCGGGATAAAAGTGGTTTCAAGATCCTGAAGGTAAGATACTCTTACCCGCGGCACTGGGGTGGTGCATGGTGTGTCAGCTCCACCAAGGGACTCATCTGGGAAAAACGAGGATGGCGGAATTAGTGCGGAGAAAGTTCAGGGCGCAAGGGCTGGGAAAAGAGACTAAAGAGATGGTTGAAAGGTGTGTAAGTTGTGCCCAAGTAATTCAGGGTGCAAATAAGAAGGTTTCAGAAACTAAAAGAGATAGAGGAATTGGGCCAGGCCGCTTTTGGGAAATAGATTTTACTGAGATTAAACCAGGGAAATACAGATATAAATACTTGCTTGTTCTTGTAGACAACTTCTCCAGGTGGGTCGAGGTGTTCCCCACCAAATCAGAAACGGCTCAGGCGACAGTTAAGAAATTATTAAATGAAATAATTCCTAGATTCGGGCTGCCTCTGGGCATAGGATCAGACAATGGCCCGGCCTTCACGGCGCAGGTGTCCCAGGGTCTAGCCCAGGCATTGGGAATAGATTGGAAATTACATTGTGCATATAGACCCCGGAGCTCGGGTCAAGTAGAAAGGATGAATTGGACCCTAAAAGAGACCTTAAGCAAATTGTCCCTTGAGACAGGCGCAAATCGGGTTGATGTCCTGCCTTTTGCCCTTTTGTGAGCCCGTTGTACTCCATTTGTCAAGGGATTTTCCCCTTATGAAATTTTATTTGGCAGACCTCCACCTATCCTGCCGAAGCTAGGAGATGACGTAATGGAACAGTTGGAACAGGACCATTTGCTGGCTTCGCTCATGGCCCTGCAACATGTACAGAAGGAAATAACCAGGGCCTTGAGAGAAGCCTTCGCTCATCCTCCTGTTCTTCCCCACCCTTTTCAACCAGGAGACTTAGTCTGGGTCAAAAGGCATGAGCCTAAAACCCTGGAGCTGCGCTGGAAAGGACCACACACCGTGATTCTGACTATGCACACGGCCGTCAAGGTATATGGTTTCCGAACCTTGGATTCATCACTCTCAGGTTAAGAAAAACTGCGTGAAGGCGGGAACAACCCAGACTGATACAGAACCAGGTAACAAACAGCAACGGAAATTTCAAAGGCACCCAGAAGATCTTTTAAAGCTAAGACTGATGCGGGCATAATAATTTTTTGGGTTTGTATGGTGTTAAGTGTGGGGGACTGTATGAAATTGCATCCCCTATATTTTTGGCCATACCAATGGGAACTCAGGGACACTGTCACGGGGAAGGTGATAGCATCTAATACCTCTTCCACTGTGCCTTGTTTTTTGTTTGTTTGATTTATGCGACTTGGTGGGGGACTCATGGGGAACTTTAATTACTAATTATAAACAGCCAACGGGCTTTGCTCCTCCGGTCCCCGAAAACCCCTATATGGTTACCTATGGATGTGGACACAGGGATCAAGAACAAAAATTTGCTAACATACCAGGGTAAAAAGGGCAGCACCAGTCCTCATTCCACTCCTAGTGGGACTGGGAATTGCGGGATCCACAGCTATTGAAACTGCTGGACTCATTGTTTGGGACCAAAATTTCAAAACTGTAAGCAAGCAAGTAGACCGAGACCTAGGCTACTTGGAAACTTCAATTTCTCGGCTAGAACACCAAGTAGACTCTTTAGCCGAGGTTGTATTACAAAACAGAAGAGGGCTTGATTTACTCTTCATGAAGGAAGGGGACCTCTGCGTGGCCCTCGGAGAAAAGCGCTGTTTTTATGCGAACAATTCCAGAGTAATCAGAGACACTCTCAGTTTGGTCAGGGATAATCTTAGGACCAGGGAACATGGCAGGGAGGCCAGCAATAATTGGTATCAGAGTTTATTCTCTTGGTCTCCCTGGCTAACATCACTGCTTACAGCCGTAGCTGGTCCACTGCTATTGTTACTTCTTGGGTTAACTATTGGCACGTGCCTTATCAATTGGTTAATACCATATGTCAAGAAGCGAGTTAGTGAAATAAAAATTATGATGATCAGGTCCAATTATATCCCCTTAGTTCCTAATGATGAATCAAGGGATTGATTCACTGACAAGAACAGGGGGAAATGTAAGGGTTAAATTGTAGTGTAGGGCTAATGCTTAGCTTGAAAAATAACAGCTTTGTGTTGACACTGAAGGTTAAGAGATAACAGCCTTGCTTTGCTCTGGTAAACTATGCCTCGTACCCTTGTAAATTAGGCTTCAACAATTAAGGAAACAAAAGTTCAAAGAAAAGAGAATCAGAGGCAGGGTGAAGGAGATCCACTGGTTGCAACTTAGAGGCAGAAATTCTAAACACCTCATTAGGCAACTGATTCTAACTCATCTGGAACCTGTTTCTTTGTTCTGTTCCCAGGTGATGATAAAACAATGTGATCAGTTATAAAAACTCTGCACCCCGGCTGTTCGGGGCCGCACTCTTATCAAGAGTGTTGGTCCCGATCGGTCGGCCTTGCCTCTCATTGTAATAACTTTGTTGTGACTGTCACTGGTGCCCGTAGCATTCTGTTTCAGGAGTCGTGTGGATGCAAGAATTCCTTGCCAGAGTCTGGCAGTCTTTATTTTCAAATTTTTTGGTGGAATCTTGCCAAGTTCCCATCAATTTGGAATAGCTTGAGGAACAGGTGCCCTTGGGTTTTCTGCCAGATCCTCCTTGGGAAGAGGAGATATTGGGCACTTGAAAGTTTTAAGCACAGGAGGAGTGCTTGTGCGTAGGGTAGGTGATGTTGGGAGATTTTGGTCTCACCTCTGTGGCAAAAGTAAATGGAGATGTGGTCTTCATGAACAGTCAAAGTAAAATTTTAAAAAGTCACATGGGCTAATTATTATTTAAAAATATAATTTATTGTCAACTTGGTTTACATACAACACCCAGAGCTCATCCCAAGTGCCTTCCTCAATGCCCATCACCCATTTTCCCTCTCTCCCATCTCCCCATGTCCTCTCTGTTCTCTGCATTTAAGTGTCTTTTGTGTTTTGCCCTCCTCCATCTCTGTTTGTAACTCTTCTTTACCCTTCCCTTCCCCCATGGTCTGTTAATCTTCTCAAGAATCACGAGTGAAAGCCTATCTGTCCTTCTATGACTGCCTTATGTCAATCAGCAGAATACTTTCCAGTTCCATCCACGTTGCTGCAAATGGCGTGATTTCATCCATTAGCTCCCACTGAGTTACCGATTAACTCCCAGTGAGCCGATTAACTCCCAGTGAGCATACACGTGAAGGTTTTCAACTAATTGTTAATAACCAAGGAAACCATGTTGCCCTAATAAAAAGTGGGGGCATTCAAGTTTTATGTTTGTGCAGTGAGTATTAATGTGCTTTGCCCCTGCAATAGACTGAGGTGGCATTGTCCTGAACATCCTGCATTCTGACACTTTAAGGGATCCTGCATGCTTACTCGTTTTGCCAGCAGGTGAAGGTAGAATGAAACGACTCAAAAAAACTAAACAAAATCAGAACCCAATCCCACAGACTTGGGCATCAGTCCTTATTGAAACTGACCTCCAAATCACAACGGGTTTTACCTGCTGGCAGGAAAAGCTACAAGGCTGGCAAGAACGCAAAGCCCTTCTAGATTGTTTCAGATCAATTCTAGGGTTTCTTCTGCTACATGAGGGTTCCCGTGTGTAGCTAAAATATGCTCCATTTCTCTCCAAGCACCGGTTTTCTGAAGTCACAAGACACATGTCTTCTCTGGGGGAATCGTGCTTGTCACTTCATTCACAGCTTTATTCCATTATTTTTATCTGAGACAAAGAATTGGGACCCAAGTTCATCCCTTCTGACTCCCTTGATCTCTTTCTAACCGGGTTTTCCTGAGAGGGATTGAGAATCCCAGCCTGGAAGTATTTTTCTCCGATTTGAATTGTGGAGTTCTGCTAAATTCCCTAAATCCAGGAGAATGTGGGCAATGGGTTCTCCATGGGATCACCTGTGAGACCTAGCTTGGCAACAGAAGGCAAAAAGAATGGGAAAGGTACAAGTACTATTGGGAGAGAGCCATCCTCCCATTTGTTCAGGGGAGATGGAAATCAGAGGTCAGAGTCAAGAACCATGTGGTTGTTACTCAGAGAGTGCCCAGCATTCACAACCAGCGAACACATGGTGATTCCTCAGGACACATTGCGCTCCTTTACTGAGACTTTCGAGCATGGCAGGCTTCTGTTGGCCTGATTTTGTTGGTTACTTTGATCTGAATTGCCCCTGTGAAGTTCCTGCATTCTGAGAAGATCAAAGTTTGAGCATGAACATTGCTCTTCCCCAGATGGTCCTTGCAGAGGATCCATTCAAGGGCTCTGGTACAAGATCTCTATTCCATAGACATGGCTGTCAGGCAGCACAGAGAAGCCAAAATTCCTATATATCACGAGTGCCTCTGCCCTTTGGTTGGAAGTGGAAGGTAAGAGCCAGAAGTCTTCCTGCCCTATCAGTGTCAGAATGCTGTGTCCTTGCAGCTGGTGCTTTTCATCTGATCGCCACAGGTGTTCCCATTTTACTCTCAGGACCACAAGCTTGCCAAGGAAATGTTGCTCATGTCACAAGTTTCAGCTTCATTCCATTTTTATCTGAGGTGAACAGCTTTGCCTCTCAGTGTGTTTCTTCGGGTTTATTAGTTGTTCCCTGTGGGGCTTTGGGGGCAGGAGTCAGGAAACCTCTCCTACGAGTTTAATTCTCAACTTTTTTATAGTGTGTTCCATGATTGTGTAGATAGCTTGGACAAAGTGTGGCTCATGGGTTTCCCTGCCAAACTTACATTAGCACCTGAAACAGGAGTCTGAGGGCACCTGAAAGCGTTCAGCACAAGAGGTTTGCCTATGGACAAAGAGCAGTGTTGAAAGCAGCCTGCCTTACTTCCTGGGCCAAGTAAATATATCAGCAGAAAGGAGTCAGGGGCCATGCAGCTGTCACCTAGATAGCAGTCTCCCAGCAACTGACAGCAAGCCCCCAAATCCTTTAGGGGCCAGCCTGGACAAATCTGTTTCTGATATCAATGAGGAAACATTATTAACTTCTTCTTGAGAAGATGGTGCTTGTCTGTCTGTGGTTGACATGACAATGGTCACCCTGCTGAGACCTCCCCCCCTTGCTGCCTGAAATGCCTACATTCCTTGCAGCAGATGTTTTACCTATGCAAATTGCAATCTCTGGGCTGGTCAGCCAAGAAAAAGGTCAAAGTGTATAAGACCAGAGTCGCGTTCCACACACTTGTTAGCTGAGAGCCAAAATCACCATTACCTAATTACCAACATCCATTGAAAGAAAGCGGGAGAAAAGGTGAGGGCCAAAAGACTCTTTGACCTATCCAAAGTAAGGATGTACAGACAGGGCTCTCAGGTTTAGCGTCATGGAGCTTTGGGGGATGATGGTGGGGTTTGTGGGGTTCAGAGCTGATGGCAGGAAAGAATCTTGACGACTTCTTTGGTACAAAAAAGGTGATTTCATTAAAGCAGTGGGACAGGACGTGTGGACAGGAAAATCTGCCTGCACTGAGCTTGTGAAGAGTGACTGGTTATATAATATGGGCTTGGGGAAGTTGAAGTCCAAAGGAAATTTTCCAAAGAGACTCATATGCTAGACTCCCAGATCACTGGAAGCATAGATATTGTCAAGTTAAGGTTGCTTTCCCTTCCAGCAAAGCATTAACATTAAGACATTAGGGAGTTCCTTTGGGGCGCCTGGGTGGCGCAGTCGGTTAAGCGTCCGACTTCAGCCAGGTCACGATCTCACGGTCCGTGAGTTCGAGCCCCGCGTCAGGCTCTGGGCTGATGGCTCAGAGCCTGGAGCCTCTTTCCGATTCTGTGTCTCCCTCTCTCTCTGTCCCTCCCCCGTTCATGCTCTGTCTCTCTCTGTCCCAAAAATAAACATTGAAAAAAAAAATTAAAAAAAAAAAAAAGACAGTAGGGAGTTCCTGAAGAAAATTTTGACTCCACCAGCCTCAAATATTTGTCAATTTCTTGCAAGTTACAAGGAAATACAAATGTAATTTTTTAAATATTTATTTTTGGAGACACAGAGAGAGGGAGAGAATGAGTGGAGGGGGAGAGAGAGAGAAAGAAAGACAGAGAGAAAGAGTGAGAAAGAATCTGTAGCAGGCCCCAGGCTCTGAGCTGTCAGCACAGAACCTGACATGGAGATGAAACTCAGGAATGGTGAGATGACCTGAACCAAAGTCAGAATCTTAACTGAGAGAGCCCCCCAGGCACCTCAGGAAATTCTATTTGATCCGTCATTTCCTTCTTGCCTTTGTTCCCCACATCACTGTGGACAGGATGGTGATGTTGGGGTGACAGTACACTGATTAGATTTCTGGAGATTGGGCTATTGAGAAGTTTGCCTTTTTTTCATAATTTACTAAGATATTGAGTGGGGTAGGGGCAGAAAGAGGGAGACAAAGGATCCAAAGCAAGCTTCACCCTGTGAGTGCAAAGCCAGATGCAGATCTGACCTATGCCAAAATCAATGGTCGGCCGCTTAACCCACTGAGTAACCCAGGAGCCCTATCCTTTCTTGTTCTAATTCTATCTTGGTTCCCACCAAGCACATTGTGCTTGTCAACTCAGTGGAAAAGCAGGGATTGGCGGAGAGCTCCCACTCTGTTCCCAGGCTACCTGAAAACAGTTTCTGATCTACAAAAGGATCCATTGATCTGTCAGTGACGACTTGGTCATTGAACGGTTGGAGTTGGCATGGTAATAGTTACAATGAGGGAGCAGGCTGAGCGGTAAAGCGCAAGCTACTACCCCCTGCCACCCGAGGGGGACATAAGTGATATTCCTTGGACACACCTGGCTACCCAAAAACAAAGGAAAGGGGCTTAAGTCTTTGCCGTGGTAATGTGGGAAGCTAAAGCAAATGAAAAATGAAATTCCCTTACTGCCGGTAGCCCATTGACAAGTCCTTGAAAACCGCAGTGACTTCCTTCTAAGATCTCAGCTGCCTGGAAGATGGCATTTTGCTGGGGTAAAAGAGAACCTCAGCTTAACATTACCCCAACCTTGAGGACTCTGAAAGTTCACTTCCACTCTTTCAACTGTCCCCAAGATATATGCTGGCAGTCATACTCCAAGCTTATGGCCAATGATATACACCCAAAGGGTCTCAAGACTGAACTTTTATTAAAATGTAATAAATGGTGTTTCCCCAGCAAAAGCTAGCCCCTCAAGGTGCTGAAAACCTTCTTTTTAAAATTCCTTAAAGACTTTATCTCAGACCTCCACCAACCTGAGGGTATATAATGATGATGTACCAGTCAGGACCCTGGTGCACCTCTTGCATGCGCTAATAAAATCACCTTTTTCACCAAAGATGTCTTCAAGAATTCTTTCTTGGTCGTCGGCTCTGGACCACCCCCGAATCACTCCAAAACTTTGTCATTTTGGAGTTGGAATGTGGGGCTTCAAACTTGTCACCTAGACTTGGTTTTTCTGTGCAAATTTGGCGAGGATGTTTTCTCTTTCCTCCTTTACTCTCATTTCAGGGGATTTTAGAGAAGTATGGTCTTATTGGAACCCTCTCGCGTGGAATGTTCAGGCTGCAATCCTCTGGCCTGTGGCTACTCTACCAGAAAGCCTGAATTTTGGTTGGAGGTTAGGACTTTGGCCAGAATGGTAGTAAGATGCAGAAACTTGATAACCTCTGTTTATGCTTGTCCTTATATAAAGTTGTCTGTCTCGGGCAGGCGACAACAACCTAAATAACTAGCACAGCAGCCAATCTTAAGCTGCTGTGTGAGTATTCCACCTCATTGGTCTAATGTGATCCCCTCCACATCTCTGGTCTAGCTGCTTCTGGCCTCGGGACCTCCACTGAGAACTGGCAGAAACCAGTACCCGATTGAATGAAAAGCCATCTGGGAACTGTTTCTTAGGGAAGTTGTCTATACGACCATGTGGGTTGGAATGTCGCTTAGATCATGATAGATTTCTGTCTTTACTGTTTTCAGTCAATGTCCTCTACTAACTACTATTTAAAATAGGGTAATATCCCCTTGTCAAACATTTCTAGTGTTTTCCATGAATAAAAAGTGAGTTTATTCTCTGTCTTCTTGGCAAGGCAGACTCACGTCTATACACTAAGCAACCTTCTGTAGTGTAGAAGGTAACAGGGAAGCGGGGGCAATGGGGCCTAGCGATTTTGTTTGAGGGAAGCCTCCGGTTGCTTTGACACTTCAGGAACCTCTGAAATAGTCTGTGCATGGGACGCTACCGGGGTGTCAGGATGGATTCTAGGGGTAATAGACCTTCTCTCTCCCTCTCTCCATTCCTCTCTAGGTGGATCATGGGATCTCCTCTTCGGTCCCCGAGGATTCTCCGTTGGGATGTCCTTTTAACACACTGGTAACAATTTGGATTGCAAAAATTTAGCAAGGAATTATCCTGTAACACTGCATGGCCTTACCAAACAGGGAAAATGGTTGGAGGTTACCCTATATCCAGGCTTTCACGGCTACCCAGACCTTAGGGACCTCTTGCAAGAATGTGTTTGGTCCGTTACCAGGCCAGTAAGCTCCCTCCTGATATAGTGGATGATCAATATCTAAACAGTCTTCCTTCTGATACAACTCAGTCATTGAAGGAAAAACAGGCCATCCCTGAAAAGGGGACGCTTTCTGTTCCTCTGCCTATTTGATGTCTCTGCCTATTAGATGTCTGCCTAATAGATGCCTCTCCCTCATTTCTTTCCCGGGTTAAGGGCTATAATTGGAGTCGATTGTGCTTAGTGTACCTCAGGACGGGGACTTTAAGAAATATTCCCAAGCAGTGGCTGAACGTCCACTTATTTCCTGGAAATTCCCTGTCTTCTCTGGCCTGACATGAACTGCCTAATTCCACTGAGGTGGAACGAAAGACATGGTGTCTGCTCCTCTGTCCCAGGTGAGAAGGTTAGAACCGGGAAATTTTCCTTCTTTGCCTTCTGCTGGAAGCTTCCCCCTTCTGCCTTCCCCTGACCCTCCTCCTGTTTCCGGACCACCTTGGGTGCAGCCTACATAACTGGTTCCTATACCATCCTCAGTGCCTTAGGTACCAATGGCTCTTCTTCCCACCCTAAATGTCAAGGAGCAAAAAGTACCATCTTGGACCAGCCACTTCAGATTCCTGGGACCCACTGGCGTCCCAAGTGAAAAAGGATAATAGGGAACAAATGGATTGTCCTTTAAGTGGACGTAAGTGAAACACTTTTGTGTTTAAACTAATTTATGTTTTCTGGTTTAAAATAAACCTGTCTTTAGAGTTATCAGCATTAAATATGAAAGTTTTATTTTACAAATGTTTACTAAGTCAAATAAGCTGATTTTTCTCGGTTGCAATTTGTTAGCAAAACGATGTCTTGAAATAACAGTTAATGTCAAATGTCTCAAAGGGTTCATGGGTAATCGTTAAGATAGCTCTCAAAGTCTTTGGTAACCTGAAACTTTAACGATTTTCTTTAAAATTGGGTGACAAATGAGATGACAATCATGGGACGTCTAGGTCTTTTCCAAATGGAATGCAGTACAAAGCTATGATTACTGAACAAAGGTTTTGTTTTTAACTTGTTATTGCAAAGAAACTAAGGCTATTTGGGTCTGTTGTAGAACATGCCTTGTGCTTAACTGATTCATCACTGTGCCCTCTAAAGAAGGCATAAACACACATGCCTTCTTTTGAAATAATGAAGAAAATAATGAAGAAAATAATGAAGAAAATAATGAATTGTTCTTGATTTACCTATCTCTGGGTATGAAGGTGTTTAGAGAGCAAAATAATGCATATTTATGGGATGTGAAACCCAAGTTGTCTTTAGGTGTTTGCCTAAACACACATAAACAAACACTCAACTGGTTAAGTTTTCATTGGAGACCAAGGAGACAGTTAAAATTCTGCTAATTGTACTTTAGACTGATGCAAATAAGGAAAGCAACGCTGTATGCAGAAAACTAGGAGGTCTGTAAACACGATATAAGCAATGGGAATATGTTTTTCATTGAGGGTAAAATAAATTTTGTGCTAAATCAGATGGGTTTTTTGGACAGAAATGGCTTGGGACAAAATCTGAAGGTAAGGAAAAGTTGTAGAATGTTCGTAAGGAGAAATCTTGGGAAGGAATTTTATGTGTGGTAAGGATGGACTAAGGTTGCTTTGGATGGATTTTAAAACTACACTGGTGTAAGAAAAGTCTGCTTTTCTCTCTTTTGGAAAGAGAAAGGTTTCTTGGATTATTGACCTGTTCTAGAAAAGAAAATGGAAGCAAAGTTTTCATTTCTTTTATGTTTTTTCTCTTTTGTCTGTCATGAAAACCAGTTTTAAGTTTGGTCTTGATCAAATCTTTGATTACTCAAAGTTAAAACTTCTCAATGGTACAGGAGTTGGTTGTGCTAAAAACTCTCTCATGCTACATATTTGCTTTTGGAGTCTATTATTGCCATCTTGGTTAAATAAATAATGTAAAGTTTCAGATTTGTAAGGCTCTGTAATCCTTTTTAGAATGTGCTCTATCACTTCCTAAGGTTTGAACAAAATTTTCCAAGGTTTTGATTGTAAACGAGGTCTTTTTTGACCAGTGAGGCTTTTTGATGAGGCTTGCTAAGTTTATTGGAGAAGCGTTGTCAAACAATGGTAAACCTTAGGTTCTATTGCTTGGTTACATGTTGTACTGTTCAAAGCTGTATGCAATTCCTCAAGTCTTAATTTCTTCTGCTATGAAGTCCTGCCTTGATATTCTTTGTATCAAAGTGTGGTGTGCCACAGAAATCACCGCATTCCCTTGTCAATTGCATCACTATGAACTCTCATCGGGTGTTTAACACTGTCCATTTGTGAGGTCTTCTCTTACAAAGCATATTTCACCTTGTTGGAGATTCACACACAAAAAAGACTTTTAGGACAAATACAGGTGTTTGTAATCTTTCAGATTCATCATGAAATGGGTAGGAATTTTGACAACTAAAAGGCTGCATTCAAACAAGAATTAGGAACATGGGTCTAATCAATTGAGAAAAATGATAGTTTTTTGACTCTTGGAAATATTTCTGTTCTCTAATATTTGCTCTTCCAGATGAAGGAAACGTTCTCTTCACTATGATATGCAGGGATGTCATCAAATATTCACTTGTAAACTGAAGCTTTGCACTTTTCTCTTTACCTAAACCCTCTGAAATGCAAACACTCTCAGTATTCTTTCCTGGTCATTACACTTATTTGCATAAGTGCCATAAGAGTCTTATCCTAGTAAGAGGACACCATTGGTAACACTGGTTATATTCTTAAGGCTTTGGCTGGAAGCTCCTATTTGAGAGACATGCATAGACTCAAAAATGACCGTACAGCTTTAAGGAACTGAGGTTGACTTTATAAAACATCGACCCACTAAAACCTTTTGGAAATGACCGGATACGTTGTTTACAGAGTTCCCATCAGCCTCCCCAAGTGAGTAAAGAATGTCACTTCCTGGCAGGTGCAGGAACCTCAGGATATCTTGGGTACCTCATGAAGAGGAATTTGCCCAATTCCACAAGTATTGCAGGCTTGTCTAATGGGAAGTACTTGGCTTCTGGCCTGGAGAGGCTACAAATTTCAATCTGGAGATTCCTTATCAAGGGTTCCAGCAAAGCAAACTTTAAAAGACCCTTATGATCAATGACTATTCTTGCTGGGGTTATGTACATATTGAGGCCCATACTTGTAAGACTGGACTTGTTTTAACGAATGAATTGTTCTTGATTTACCTATCTCTGGGTATGAAGGTGTTTAGAGAGCAAAATAATGCACAATTATGGGATGTGAAACCCAAGTTGTCTTTAGGTGTTTGCCTAATCTAGACAACCTAGGTAAACTTGAGACATTCAGTCACAATAGCAGAGGTTAACCTGTGGGGATAGTAAAATGTCCCCAAGGGTATTTTATTTAAACAACTCGAAAATGGGGTGGATACCCACAAACTGTAGGCAAGGACTTTCCTCACTGTAGACCTATCAATAAATACGATAGTGCTCTATTATACCCTTGAGTCTGGGTTAATTCCTAAATCTCTGAGTAAGCGAACCATGTACTCACTGAACTTGGTCAGTTACTGGAAACCCACCACATCTAAACCCCAAAGATATGGTTTATTCAGAGGATGAAAACTCTCATGCAATAGATTTAACTCCAAAACGAGAAGGCCCCTACAGGGTCATAGTATGTACTCCGACTGCTGAATGTTGGGCATTCTTCATGGCCTCCTGTATCTAGGTAAAACTTGTACCCTTCCTTTAAAGGAAGTCAATGGGCACATTATTGTGCCTTCTTATTCCCTGGAACCTGTGCAAGACCACAAACCTCTCTTAGCATGGTTTTACCTTTCTTTTTCACTTTCTTTTTCCCAATTTATACTAACAGTTCCTTCTTACGATGGGCCATTCAGAGGATCAATACAGACATTTGAGTTACGAACTGGAAAGACCAATCTGCTCCCTGCTGCTTGTTCCCACTCCTGAGGATGCTTCAAGCCTGACATCAAAAAACCTCACTGACAACACTGGGAGACACTGTGGTTATAATTTGCTCAACAAAATGCTGTGTATCCATCCAAATGACCACAAAAATATTTCTTCTGACATGAATACTTAAATTGGCTCATTAAACAATCCCTCTCTCTCCTTTAATGATTGGCTAAACTCCTGGACTAGAGCATTATTGTCAACTACCAACAGATTTTTCTTGGGGGATTCTCTCTTGCTATTCTAATTATGTTTTGCTGTTTTCTCCCATGCCTCTCTGCCTGGTGCCAAGACTCCGTCACGACAATCGCTTCAAACCCACAGAAGAGCCTTACTACTCAAGAAGGCCCACCTTGGATTCAGCTGCCTCCGCCTTTTCTAACTCCTCTCTTTGTTCCCCCCAAACTGATATTGACCA
This sequence comes from Panthera leo, assembly GCF_018350215.1. NCBI lineage: Eukaryota > Metazoa > Chordata > Mammalia > Carnivora > Felidae > Panthera > Panthera leo. The sequence continues at coordinate 28,876,344 of NC_056683.1, read as the reverse complement.
ACATAGGTAGGGAAAACTCTACCCCCGTCAGTAGAAAGAAGTTACAGAAGATGAGAACTTCCATCTTCATCGCCCTTAAGGATTTAAGGGTTGACATTCTTCAGGGTGACTATGAGGACAGAGCATGAGGCAGGCTGCGGGTTAAAGCACAAGATAGCATGCCCCCCATCCTGGGTAGGATCTGAGTGATATTCCGTGGACACTCTTGAATACCCAAGAACAAAGAAAAGAGGCTTAAATGCTTGCCATAGTAATGTGGGAAACCCAGACAGAGGGAAAATTAAACTTTAATTGCCTGTAGCCCACTGACAAGTTCCTGAAATGGAGAGTGGCGTCCCTGTGGGAGCTCAGCTGCCTCAATGATGACACTTTGCAAGGGGCAAAAGCGAACGTTAGCTTAACTTTGGGACCCTGTGAGCTAACTTCTTTTATTTCAACTGCCCCAAGATACATGCCAGCAATCATTCTCCAAGTTATGGCCTTCCCATTATACCTCTATTGGGTGGCAGGACTTTTTATGAAATGGTAATAAATGGCATTTCCCTAGCAAGAACTAGCCCCACAAGGTCCTGAAAACCTTGCTTCAAAAATTCCTGAGAGACAGACTTACTGTATCCCTGACACTTCCCAACATGATGTATATAATAATGAGTTAGTAGCACCTTTAGTGCTACTAAAGGTGATTTAGTAAAATCACTTTTTTGGCACCAAAGATGTCTTCAAGAAATATTTTTTGTTCGTTGACTATGGGCCACCGCACCATCACCCCCAAACTTCAATTCCACAGCAGAACTGCAATCACTGGCTGCTACAGATGCCTTTATTCTGAAGAGCAGAGATTTCACCCCTTGACAGTTTTCTTCAGGAACTATGTGCAGGACATAGCCCATTCAAGGACTAGTACACCAGAGCCACTTTCCAAATACTTGAATGTAAGTCACAGGCCAAAACCTGCTATGAGACGTTACTGGCATCAAACCACAGGGGGAAAAAAAAAACCAATGCCAGAAACTTTTCTTGTCTTTCTGAAAGAAGAGTGCAGGTTTCCTTTGATCCTAGCCCACATATTGTTCTTACTTTTGACGGCAACTATCTTACCAGGAGATTGTGTTAGTCGCTTCATGGTGGGCTCTATCACATTCTCTTCTAAGAAAAAATTTGGCCTTCTCTATATCCTTCATCCTGTTGCTCTTTTCCAAAAATTTCTCCCTATTGTCCTTTCAGGGACAATGTCTCAGAGTCATTGTTTTCTACTTTTCACTTGGATGTCAAACCATATCCTTGTCACTCCAAGATATATTAGGACACAGGGTCCCTCAAAATTTGCCTTTCGTACAGTACTCTGTTTTCAAAAGTAAGCCCAGGGCATTTCAAAGTGCCCAGCAGGAATGCTCCTGTGTGGTCAGGATCACCGATTTTGGGAGGGAGCTATCTTCACTTCTGGGACAAGAGGACCATGGAGCTAGACACCTCCTTCTCAGCTTGATCCCATTATCAGCTGAAATGAAAAAATTTGGCCCTGTGTAGCCATTCCAATTTCCTGGGTGTATTGATAACTACGTCTAAGGTCCCAGTCAAGGGAAATGAGGCTGTCCCTCTCATTGTGAGTGCCCAGCCATTCCTAATGAGCTCTGACTCTGGTTTGTGCTAACCAAGAGCAATCAGTTTCTGATATCCCAAAGGAAAGAGTGCCTTCCAGAAAGTACTTGGTGTTTGGATGGCTGAATAAAAATGATGGTTAGCCAACTTATTTCCCTTCCTAGCCATTAAATATGCTTTCACTCTGAAGAGCAGTTGGCTCACCCAGGTACATTGTGTTTGAAGACTTTCTTAGCCCAGAAAGAGACCATTCAAGAAATACTGCACCACAGCCTTAGCATGGAGCACAATACTGTTGCCTTGGAAACACTGTTGCCTCTATCCAATGATAGGATGGGAAAACTCCAGAACTCCCGAACTCCAGAAATGAGTGGACTCCAGAAGCTTTCCCTCTCTTACTGAAGTAAGAATACAGGCATCTTGCCTTTGGGCTCCCACAGTAGATAATGGAGGTTTCCCTGTGCCCTAACCCATATATGTTTCCTACCTATGCATTTCTTATTCCTGAGACCGTCAGCATGCCAGGGGATTGTACAATCATTTCATCCTCTGATTTATCCCATTCTCATCTCTCATTAGTAACATTGTCCTTCCTTCATTGTATCTATTTCCATCTTTAAAAAAAATGTTTCTCTTTTTTTTGAGAGAGAGAAGAGGGAGGAAACCTGTGAGTGGAGAGGAGGCAGAGAGAGAGGGACGGAAGATCCAAACAGGCTCTCTGCTGAACAGCAGAGAACTCCGTGAGGGACTCTAACTTGCCAACCATGAGATCATGACCTGAGCCAGAAACGGATGCTTAACCCACTGAGCCACACAGGTATCTCATTCCTGTCCTCTTTAAAAGTTGATTCTCCCATGGGCCAATCAAGGCCCTGGGAGCAGTACCCTCTGATTTTAGTTGGCATTAAATTCTGATTCTGGAGTTCTTGTGACCACAGAGTAATTTGGGCCATAGGAGCCCTGGGAACTTGCCTTCCAGATCGATGACAACAGTAGATGCAGGTCAGTGGGAGGTACTCAGCACAGAACATTTGTTTTTGGTACAGCCAAAGATATTGGGAGGGAGCCGTCCTCACTCCAAGGGCAAGGGCAGAGACATTTCATTCTCAGCTTTCTTCCGTTCTCCTCGAAAATGAAACCTGTCCATTGAGTCATTCCCATCCCATTGCTATTTGCTCACTAAAACTTGCTTGCAGGCTGGGTGGTGCAGTGAGGTTGTCAATCACACAGTGAGCTCCCGTGGATTGGTGGTGTGTTCTCACTGGGGTTCTGTGCTAACCTAGAGTAATCCATTTCCCACAACCCAAGGGAAAGGTCCTTTTGTCAGAGAGCATTTAGGGCTTGGCGTAGGAGGCTGAAGAGCACATAATCCATGCATACGAAGTATGTTCCAAAACCTAGAGTGGCCTAGAAAGTGGTCATTCAAAACCTAATGGGCAACAGGAACCAAGGTCCCAAACGAGCAGCAGCCTGGAGCCTGAACCCCTTAATTCCCTACTGACTTTATCCCATGATGGGCATGGAAGGAAAAAGAGCCAAGGCCAGAAGCTTTGTCTCTCCTTCAGAAGGAAATATGCAGACCTAATGCAAACTGGGCTCTCAGGATTTTTCTCTGTAGAGGTTTCCTTTGTCTCTAGCCACAAGTGTTCTTACTCCTTAGAACCTTGCCAGGAAATTGTGCTGACACTTCATTCTAATCTTTGTCCCACTCTTATCTATAATGAAGGAATTTGGCCTTCCTTAGTTCCAGTTCAATACAGTGATTTTTCTTTTTATAAAGTGGTGTCTCCCTGGGTGCCATTCAGAGCCAGGGTGTCAGGGAACTAACATTTCCTTTAAGTTGGGGGATTTGTCCATATCCTTAAGTCTCTTGCATAGGTTGGGACACAAGACCTCTCACTATTTACCATTCAGAACCATGTTGACAATGGGAAGTTCAGGGCACTTGAGTTTTCCCAGAAATGTCTCCATGTGGAGGCAATGCCAGCTTTGGGGATGGAGCCGGCCATAGTTCTGGTTGAAGGGGAAACTATGTTAGACATTTGACTCCCAACTTTATCTTAATCTCGTCTGTCATATAGGCCTTTGCCTTTCAACAGCCCTTTCTATCAATGTTCTTTTTTTCTAATGAATTCATTGGTCACAACCAGGAAGAATGGGTCTGTCAGCCACACAGCCAACTTCCAGGATTTGTGATGACCTACCACTCTGGGCCCATACTAAGAGAGAACAATCACTTTACCCCAGAGAAAAATGACCCTCTTGTCCATGAGACTTTGTTGCTTGACTGGCCCTAGTATTCTCTGTGATTGCTAGCCAGCTTGCCTCCATTCCCTGGCTGAATAAACTATCTTTATACTCTAAGGCACATGACAGGCATGCACAATAGACTGCAGGACAATTCCACCCAACAAAGACCTCACAGGTCAATGCACCTTGACTTGGTTACAAACCCTAAAGCACAAATGGGAACATGGACCTGCTTTCACTGAATAAATGCTCTTTCTCTGCCCTTAGAGGTGGGTCTTAAAAAGGAGACCAGGTCAGAAACCTTCCTACTCTTTCTGAAAGAAAAGTGCAGGACTCATGCCACCTGGGCACTCAGGAGTAAACAATGGACGGGTCCCTTTGCCCAAGCCCACAGGAGTTTCTTACTACTGACAACAGCCTCTCAGGAGACTGCGCTAGGCACTTCCTTCTCAGCTTCAACACACTCTTATTTGTAATGAAAAACTTTGGCCCACTGAGTCTTTATTTCCAGCCTTTTTCTCTTTTTCCCCCAAAGGAGGATAACGCTGGAGTCCATTCAGAATCTGTGTCCCAGAGCAATATCCTACACTTTAAACTGGGGGCTCTGGCTGAGTCCTGGGGACTCTGAATAGACTGCCAACAGGGCCTCTTTTAATTTCCCTTTAGATCTCTGGGAACAATGAGAGGCCTAGGACATAGGACGGTGCCAAGTTTTGTATGTATGGATGCATGTAAGTGGTCCCAGAGATTTAGAGGGACTGGCCTTACACATACAGTTTGGAGAAACGAAGGAAGATAGAAATGGCCAGCATGATAATCCAATGTCCATGTGTAATGTAGAGCTTTGGCCTCCCTTGTAGCCATTCCCACCAATTTGCCATTTTCTAAGTCTTGGATCCCATTCAGGGATGAGTGGGGTTTCACTCCCACAAGCGAAGCCCAAAGATTGGTGGTAAACCTCCACTCTGGTCCTGTGCTCTGTGAGAGCAAACAGTACCTTTATATCAATGAAGGAGAGCTTCTTGTCGAATGATTGGGACTTGACCAGCTTTATTATGTGCAGTGAAGTGCCGAGATGCCTTCATTCTGTGTCACACATGGCTCCCATATGCACACCAGGCCTCAGGACCTGGTCAGCATAGAGATGGCCCTTTCAAGAACTACTGTATCAAGTCCAGATTCGAAACTCTTGATCACCAGCTAGGAGCAGGAACCCTCTGCCTCTGAATCAATACTGCATTTATTCCCTAATGGGAAGGACAGGAAAAAATGCTCACTTTTCCCCCTCTCTCTGAAGGAAGAATACACAGCTCCTGCAGAATCTCATTGTCAGGTGTAGCCAGTGGATGTTTCCTTTGCAACTAGTCCTCATGTGGTTCTTACACACCTTACAGACAGATAGGAGATAGGAATAAGCACTTAATTCTATCTTTAACCCATTCTGTTAAGGAAGCACTTTAGTCCCTCCAGGTCTCTATATTTTATTGCCCTTTGTTCAAATTAGGCACTTCTTGGGAGCCATTTAAAGCAAGATTCTCAGAAGAATGTCCTCTGTTTAAAGAAGATTCCAGGATGCATGGAGCTGTGTCATGTACAAAGCCCGTGTGCAAACATTGCTGTGGAGTGCCAAGTCAGTTCCTGAGCCAAAGGACAGCTCTCAGTGTCTGATATCCCAGAGGAAAGAGGGCCTTTCTGTCCCTGGGGCCTTTTTGCATTGTTAGCTTGAATAATTGCAGGGATGGGCAGCCAGCTGGCCTTCTTCCCCTGGCTAATAAAGGTGTCTTCATTTTGGAGAGTAGATGGTTCATGCATTCGCAAAAAGCTCCATGTCCTGGTTAGGATTCAAAGGGACTTAGAAAGGAATACTGCACCAGGCTCGGTTCTAACCGTGTATCCAGCAGCCACAGTTGAATCTCAGCAGCCCCTACTAGTTGAAAGGGCAAGAAATACACCCAAAGTCAAGGCTTTCTCTCCCTCTCTGAGGGAAGAATGCAGCCTCCTTGTTGACAGGGCTCCCAAGTGTAGCCTGTAGAAGGCTCCCTTCACCAAAGCCCACAGGTGTCGCTTCTTCCTGAGAAAGTCAGCTTGCTAGAACATGGCACTAGTCATTTCATTCTCCACATCATCCCATTCTCATCCCTAATGAAGGACCTGGCCCTCTGTGGATCCAGTTTCACCCTTTTGCTCTAATTCCAAACTAAGTCCTCTCTGGGGTCCATTGCATGTACTCTCTCAGGGGAATATCCTCAACATTTTTCTGGGGGATCTTAGTTTAGTACTTGTGGCTTTGTGATAGGTTTGACCACAGAGCCCCTGGGAGGTTGATGCCAAAACCATGGAGTTATTCACAGTCCTAGGGCTCTGGAATGGCACAGAAGAGAGTGCTTGCACTTTGGGCCAGAGGGCTGGGAAAGGAGCTGGCCTACTTTCTTAGCTGAGGGGATAAGAAGTGGAATAACCCCCTTCCAGATTGAACCCATTTCCATTGGTGATAATTGACCTTTGGCTCTGTTTCTGGCCATTCCCTTCTTTTGGCTCTAGGTCTAAATATGTCCCCGTTTAGACTTAGGAGCCATGCAGTTGTCAGTCTGTCAGCACGTTCCCAAATTTTCACCCAAGCCTGTGTCTCAGGTGAGCACCAAGCAAGGATGCCCAGCCACTACAAATGGCAGCACTTGTACTTTCTCAGACTTGGATTTTCCTTTCAGCTGGGCAGAGGAGCCAGCAGGATCATAGGCATCAGTTCTGGGTGCAGGGCATGGCAACAAACAGGTTTCTGAGTCAGGGACCAAGGCCTGAACAGCCCCGTGTTGTAGGCAGTGCCATAGCTGCTTCACGGCCCAGCAAAGCCACCCTGCAGTCATGGAATGACTCCCATGGCATTGACCTGTGCAGCATGGTCTTTCTGCATAGTCAGCAGTAGCAAAGGTGACAGTTCTGGCTGGCAGGATGAGTTTTACAAGAGCCTCCAAGGACAGTGGCAGAAGGCAGGGACTGGCAGATAGTGTGGAACCCATGAAGGCAGCACCTGGTCTTTGCTTTCTTACCAGCCCACTTTTCCTATCCCACATTTGTTGTATATAATGTGCTGTCATATGTGTAACCTCACCTCAAAGGCATATTCCTGGTGTGATGTGTTGAACAAATCCAGGAATAACCTCTACTGAGGTTGAACTGAGTACAAGGGGCTGGCCAGTGTGTGATATGCTTGGAAGAAATGCAGAGGGAGGTACCAGAGCAGGGTTGCCTTGCCTGTTCACATATCATGAAGATTGCACTGGTTTAAAAGAAATAGATGTTACCCTGAGCATTATTCACATATTATAATGACTTCCTATTTTACATCTGTTCTTGTCTTTTCAAAGTACTTGAAAGCCTGAGAGGATCTGAGGATCTGTCCCTGAGAAGGAACAAAAACAAACACAAAAATTCTGGCTTACTTGGCCCAAAAGCTGAGTACTGACTCATGCAAAGATGAACCATCGTACAGGGAAAACTCTCCTACTGAAAAGCCAGGAGCCCTTTGGCCAAACATATGTCACAGTCACAGGTTATAGACCAGAATCTCCAGTTGAGGGTCCAGGGTATACTCTAAAACAATCCCATGGAATGGAGCCCAAGAAGGGTTCAAAGTGAAAATACAGTGAACGGGTGACAGTGGGAGGGCCAGAGTTCTTCAGAGATAGGAAAGGGATTCATATGGAGAAAGAACTGCCCAGCACTTTCTCCTGGCAAACTAGCTATGGGAAGAAGACTGATGGACTTCACTGAGGATTGATGCAAAAGAGTCTTCAAGAATCTGCATCTGGGAGCCCTGTGAGTAGCAGGCTTGCCTTCTTCTTTCAGAAGGACCTAGAGAGCAATGGAACTTTGCATTTCTTATTTTCCCAGCAGTGAATGCTGTGAGGAGTGACAGTGCTGTAACCATGAGGTGTCCCCAAGTGTTGCAACTTGTGGAAAGGGGCATTGGGGCCATCTTCTGGTAAAGGGCTCTTTCTGGGTAGACCAGCTTCTGGAGTCTCCTGTACGTGTGAACACTTTACTTTTCAGAAGGAAGGCCCTTCCATCATGCAGAGCAATGGGGTCAGCTGGCTCCTGTCCTCCCACCACTTGCTACAAGAAACCCATCACCTGCTCAAGGAAGTTGAAGGCTATTGTCCTTTCAGATATCCCATGTTCAAGTCTGTCACCAGGTGAGGGAATGAGTGGGCACCCAAGGCCCATCCCTTGGTGCGCATTGCATGAGTGCCAGCTCCAGGGCTCATAAGGGTGAACAAAGACTGAGACAGACCGTATGTAAAAGGGACCGGTCGAAGCCAGGACCAAAAGGAGTTCGATGTTTCCCTCCAACGTGAATGTGATGAATGTGAAAAGGACATGGTAAATTTTATTTCTCCTAGTCCCCGCAAAGAGACCAGCTGCCCCCTCGTATGGCTGGGCCAGGCTCCACGCAAACAGTTCTTGGCTGCACCCCTTCTAAAGGCCTAGAGCTCTGCATGACCATGGAGTCCTGAAACCAAAATTCTTTGGCTCAAACTATCCCACAGACGCGAGTTGGCCCAAGTTGGACAGTTGTAAGCCTGAGCTACTTTTCAGAGACAGAATTTTATGGACCGAAAACAAACCTTGGTGGATAATAAATCACTCTCATGAAACTTGATACTCCTAGGGTCACAAATCTTCATTCGGGATAAGAATTGCATGATGCTTAGAAAACACAGATCAGCACAAGAGAGGAGCAAGAAGCCTTGGTCAGGAGTCAGAAAAATCTTTTGTGGGCTAAAGTGACAGGACTTCTCCAAATGAAGCCCCTTGGAGCCCTGTGTGCAAGAGAGCTACATTTCCCCTTAACAAATAGAAGGAATCTTGGGTTTTTGTGTGTTTCTGCCCACCGTATCAGTAGATAGTGGCAGCAGTGACTGTGAAGTATGAAGGTGTTTCCACATGATGATCAAGAGGTGGAAAAGAGGTGTTAGTACCCTATTTGTTCAAAAGGTGTTTAGTGCCCTGATCAGGGCATGCAGCAAACTGCACATGCACAGACAGACCATTCTTTTGAATGAAGGTATCCCTGCCAATGAGGGGTGGGAGTCAATGAGGCTACCCATTCCTTGGTTCCTGTAGCCTGTTAAGCACTAAGGGCTCAAGGACAGGGGTGCTAAATTTCCTCTCAGACATCAGAATCTTAGAGCCCTGTAATCACTCAGGAACTGTTTAGAAACTCAGCTCCATTCCATGGACATTGGTTTTGTATTGGGATAACACCATGGCCCTGTGTGAAACTGAGACCACGTTAGAGAAGGCTCAGTGGGTTAGTAATGATGTCTAGGCCAGTCAAATCTCTGCATTCAAATGGATATGGGTCAAGTCGAAGAAGATGTCTATCTTCCCTAATGTCTTCCCGAACATGAGGCATGATCCACTTCTAACCCGTGGCAGACCTTATTCACAAGTATTTGGCCTCATCACCCTCACACACCCTAAGATTGGTGATGGTCACATCATTCTGAAACCAGATGGAGAGGTGTACTCTGTCACCGTCACAGGGACACCAAGAGACAAGCCAAGATAAGGGAATAGGACTTTAAATCAATGGCTATGAAAACATTCCATTCAGAACCTTATTCAAAAACAAGGTAATGGGTGGACATGGAGACACGGACAGCCAAAGTTCTTCATCACACATGAGTTTTGGAAAATGTTGGGAATGAAGTACCCAGCACAGTCTCCCATCAACCTGGTTGAATCTAGAATAAGAAATGCCTGTGGGGTTAGGCAAAGGGAACCCTCTGAATGACTACAGCCGGGAGAAACTGTCAGCAAGAAGTCTGCATTCTTTCCTTAGGAGCCAGAGATTTTTGGTTATGTCCCCCTACCACCACTTTTGCTACCAGTTGATGGAGGTATCAGTGTGTGAGCTGTAGCTACTGGTTCTGCGGGCTCTTGCTCAGGAGTCTGGAATAAGGTCACTGTTACTTATTCCTGGAAAAGACCTTCCCTGTGCTGACCCCCTCATGGCCTATACTGCAATGTGCAAACTCTCTGCTTCTCAGAATGAAAGCAACAAATCATCCAGGTCAGTGAGGTAGTTTGGCTCCATTTCACCTTCCATACTGCAGCAGGCCTATCCTCAAGCTTTCAAGGAATAAATGCCTTCTTTCATTGTTAGATTGGAGACCGATAGCTCTGAGCACAAGAGGAGAGAAGGAATTTGCTTCCTACCAAGCAGTGCCAGCCAAATGAGTGATGGACAAGGGATCCTAAAAGAGAAAAAAATTGTCAGAAATGCAGCAAGCTAAAGGACATGGGTGCAAGGGCCAAAACTCAAGATCTTCAGGAGCATTTTAGATCCATTTGGAAAGATGTCTTCCTTCTTTTCGCTGGGCCCACAAAGATTCCACCTTCCTGTCCCAATCTCTGGCCAAGCCTACATACAAACATCCACTACTAGGCCTCTCCAAATGTCCTGAGCCCCTGAATGAAACATACTTCTGAAACCTAATGCATTAATGAAGGAGCCTTGTGGCAAAAACCTCTCCCACAGTCACACGGAATGGACGTCTCCCAGGTGGAATTCAGAGGAGACAACTCTGTGACACTAACTTTAAAAGAGTGGTGGGAAGGTCTTTGTTCCCACAAAAGAGCAAAGATGTGGAGAGCTGATAAAGAGGAACAGATCTCTTCAGAGACTGGACGGAGAATTATACGGAGAAGGAAAGGCCCCGCACTAGCTCCAGACAACTTGGATATGGAAGAAGAAACACCAGAAGCCTTAGAGAAAATTCCCTCTAGCTTGGGATTCTGGCAGTCCTGAGAACACCAAGCTTGCCGCTTTCCTTCACAGTCCTGGACTTGGCTAATCTTCTTTCTCCCATCTTTGAATGGAGTGAGCCACATTGCTGTGGCTGACACGTGCTCCCCATTGTTTCACCAGAGAGTGGAAAGGGGCATCAGGCCCTCTTGCCGTAAATGGCTCTTTCTGGGCTGACTAGCTTTTGGAGCCTCCTTCTCTTGTGTGTACTTTGTACTTTTCAGAAGGAAAGTCTTTCCATCAGGCAGGGCAGTGAGGAAATCTTACTCCATTCCCGACCTCTTGCTATAGTACTGTCATTATACATGTGCCCTTTCACATTGTGGCGTATATGGCACTATCCGCTTAGGACCAGCATGTGAAGTCAAATATTTCTAAAAGTGAAAGCAGATTTGAAGCGACATGTGGTATCTCCACCGTATTTGTTCGTGGTTGCATATATAGCACTTTCCGGGCAGGTCCTGCGTAGGTTTTCAAACTCTTCTTTGTGAAATCAGAGGTTAGTTGAAAGAGGCTTTCTCCACAGTACTCTTTCACACTGTCGAGTATATGTCACTTTCCGCATCATCCCCTCCCCCCCCCAGGTTTTCAAAAATTTCTACCTTAGTGATACAAGATGTTAGTTGAAAGATTTTCACAAAGTGCATTTGGACAGAGTTGAGTATTAGCACTTGGGGCATTGGCCCCACAAAGGTTTTGAAACACCTCTAACTTAGTGAAAAGAGATATTAGTCGAAAGATGGTTTCCCCACTGTGTTGTTTCACACAGTAGAATATACGGCACTTATCCTGTAGGACCCGCCTAGGTTTTCAAAGCATTGTCACTTACTAGAAACCTCATATTGAGAATGTTTCACCACAGTGTTGTTTTACAGAGTTGATTGTAGGTCATTTTCAGCATAGGCCCCGCAAAGGTTTTCGACACTTCTAAGGAAGGGAAGCAAAATGTTAGTTGAAACATTGTGCCTCACAGTGTTGTTTCACAGAGTTGAGTACATGGCACTTTAGGCACAGGCCCCGCATAGTATTCAAACATTCCAAAAGAAACGAGATGTTACTTGAAAAGAAGGTCTCTCCACAGTATTTTTCACAGAGTCGGGTTTATATCACTTTCCTCACAGTTCCCAACACTGGTTTTCAAACACTTCTAACTTACTGAAACAAGATGTTAATTGAAAGATGTTGATCCCACAGTGTTGTTTCACAGAGCTGAGTATATGGCTTTTTCGGACTAGGACGGGCATCGTTTTTCAAACACTTAATTTTTTTATTTTAAAAAAAAATTTTCTTTTAATTATTTTTGAAACAGAGAGAGACATTGCATGAACGGGTAGGGCCAGAGAGAGGGAGACACAGAATCTGAAGTAGGCTCCAGGCTCCGAGCTGTCAGAACAGAGCCCGAAGCGGGGCTTGAACTCATGGACTGCGAGATCATGACCTGAGCCGAAGTCGGCCCCTCAACCGACTGGGCCACCCAGGGGCCCCCAAACACTTCTGAATTAGGGAAATCAGATGGTGGTGGAAAGGTGTTTTTACCACAAGTTTCACAGTTGAGTAGATGGCACTTCCCTCATAGTTCGCCCCATGGGTTTTCAAACACTACCCAAATTAGGAAAAAAGATTTTAGTTGAAGATGGTTTCCTCAAAGTGTTGTTAGGGTTGAGTAAATGGCAATTTCTCCCTAGAACACGCGTAGGTTACTTAGTGAAAAAAGATGATGGTTGAAGACGTTTCCCCACAACGATGTTTCACAGAGTCATATGGCATTATCTGCGCAGTCCCTCTATGCGTTTTCAAACACTTCTAACTTCGTGGGACCAGACGTTAGTTGAAAGATGTTTTCTCCATAGGCTTCTTTCGCAGAGGTGAGTATATTGCACTATGTTGATAACCTCGCATGAGTCTTCAAACACTTCAATTTCAGTGAAACCAAGTTTAAGTGAAAGATCCCCTCCCCAACAGTCTTGTTTCAGGGGCTTGAGCATTTTGCTCTTTCCTTGTAGGTCATGCTTGGGTTTTCAAATTTTAACGTTGTAAAACCAGATGTCAGGTGAAAAGTGCTTTCCGCACAGTGTTTTTTCACAAAGGTGAGTATGTGGTACTTTCTTCTAAGGCGGGCATAGGTTTTCATTCACGTCTCACCTAGTGATGTTAGTGGAAAGATGGTTTCCGCACAGTGCTGTTCCACTGATTTCGGTACATGGCACTTTCTGAACGCATAGGACCCGCATAGGTCACCCACTCAGTGAAACCACAAGTTAGTTGAAAAATGCTTTCTCCACCGTGTGGTTTCACAGAGTTGAGTGTATGGCACTTCGCCCATAGGCCCCGCATAGGTTTTCAAAGAGTCTTCACTCAGTGAAACGAGATGCTACTTGAAAAATTGTCCCACAGTCTATTCTCTCACGGTGTCCCTTTCCTCATCGACCCCCACAAAGGTTTCCAAACACTTCTTTCTACCTTAGTGATAAAAGATGTTCCTTGAAAGATGGTTTCCGGGAAATTCTGTAGGAGGCATTTTCGGCACAGGTCCCGCAGACACTTTCAGACACTTCTGAGTGAACCGAGATGTTAGATGAAAGACGGTTTCGCCACAGTGTTGTTTCCCAGACTAGAGCGCATGGCACTCTCCTTCTAGGCCCCGCATGTGTATATTCCAACCCTTCTGACTCAGGGAAGGACTGTTTCTCCACCGTGTTGGTTCACAGAGTTAAGTATATGGCTCCTTCCACGTAAGCCATGCAAAGTATTTGAAACCATTTTCACTTTGTGAAACAAGATGTTAAGTGAAAGATGTTTATCCCACAGTGCTGTTTCATAGAGTTGAGAACACGCGCGCCTTCTGCCTAAGCTGCGCAGTGTTTTTCAAACACTTCTAACAGTGAAACAAGAAGTTAGTTGAAAAATGGCTTTTCCACAGTAATCTCTCACAGTGTCAATTATAAGTCCCTTTCATAATTGTTCGCATAGATTTTCAAACACTTCTAACTCGGTGATGCAAGATATTAGTTGAAAGATGCTGTCGGCAAAGTGCAGTTTGACAGAGTTGAGTATATTGCACTTTGGGCATAAGCCCCACATAGTTTTGAAAAACTTTTAATTTTAGGGAAACGAGATGTTAGTTGAAAGATGGTTCCGCCACCAGTGTTGTTGTTTGAAAGACGGTTTGTCCACATTATTCTCTCACGGCGTCGAGTATATGTCACTGTCCTGAGCGTTCCCCACCTAGATTTCTCAAACATTTCTAATTTAGTGAACCGAAATGTTAGTGGAAAGATGGTTTGGCCACAGGGTTGTTTCACAGAGTTGAGAATATGGCACTTGGCCTGTAGGCGCCGCACTTGTCTTCAAAGAGTTCTCGCTTAGTGAAACCTGAGGTTAGTGGAAAGTTTTTCACCAGAGTTGACCATAGGGCACTTTCGCCACAAGCCCCGCAAGTTTGTCAAGGAGTTCCAACTAAGTGAAGTGAGATGACAGCTGCAAGGTGGCTTCCCCACAACGTTGCTTCACAGATTGAGTCCATGGCACTTACCGTGTAGGCCCCGCATAAGTTTCCAAACAGTTCTCACTTAGTGAATTCAGATGTCAGTTGAAAGAGTCTTTCACCACAGCGTAGATTGCCAGAGTGGCGTATAAGGCACTTTATGTGTCCGGCCCCATAAGCGGTTTGAACCAGATCTACCATAGTGAAACCTACTGATTTTTGAAAGATTGTTTCTGCACAGTGTTTTCTCCATTCAGAGTTGAGCTTACGGCACGTTCGTCATTGGCCCCGCATAGTTTTTCAAACGCTTCTAACTTCTGGATCAAGATGTTCATTGAAGGACACTTTCCACACAGAGTGTCTTTGCCAGAGTTGAGTAAAAGGCACTATCCCTTAGGCCACCCTTGTGTGTTCCAACGACTTTGTGACTTAGTGAAACCAGATTTTGGGTGATGGCTTCCCTTCAGTGTTGTTTCACAGAGTATAAGGCACTTACGTTGTAGGCCTTGCGTAGATTTTCAAGCAGTTCTCACGAAGGTGAAATCAGGAGTTAGTTGAAAGAGTGTTTCACCACAGTGTTGTTTCACAGAGTGGACTGTATGGCACCATCCGCTTTGGTCCCTAATATGTATTCAAGCGTTTCTAACTTGGTGAAAGCAGATCCCAGAGGAAACATGTCTTCCCCACCTTGTTTCCAGAGTTGCGTCCATGGCACTTTCCATAAGTAGTTCATGCATAGGTTTTCAAAGTCTTCTTTGTGAAACTAGATGTGAGTTGAAAGTCTGGTGTTTTTTCCATGGTGTTTTTTCGCAGAGTTGATTCCCTGGCCCTTTCCACAGGGTCCCCGCCTAGGTTTTATTACGCTTGTATCTAGTGAAACAAGATGTTAGTTGAAAGACGGTTTGTCCACAGTATTCTCTCAGTGTCGAATGCATGCCACTTTCCACATCGTTCTCCGTATAGGTTTTCAAACACTTCGAACGTAGTGAGACAAAATGTTGGTTGAACGACGGTTTCCGCAAAGTGCCGTTTGCCAGAGCGGAGTATATGGCAGTTCCGTCACAGGCCCCTCAAAATTTTTGAAACCCTTCTAACTTGGTGAAACGAGATGGCAATTGAAAGATGCCTTCCCCGCGGTGCTTTTTCACAAACTTGAGTATATGGCACTTACTGTGTAGGCCCCGCCTAGGTTGTTTAAAGAAGTCTCTCTCAGTGAAACCAGATGATAGTTGAAAGATTGTTTCACCACAGTGTTCTTTCACAGAGTGGAGTATGGGTCACTTTTGACACAGGCCCCGAAAGGGTTTTCAAAGAGTTCTCAGTGACATCAGATGAGCGTTGAGTGTTTGAAAACAGTGCTGTTTCACAGAGTGGAGTCTATCGCACTATCTGCCTAGGCCCCGCACGTGTAGTCAAACGTTTCTAATTTAGTGAAATCAGATCTTA
This sequence comes from Panthera leo, assembly GCF_018350215.1. NCBI lineage: Eukaryota > Metazoa > Chordata > Mammalia > Carnivora > Felidae > Panthera > Panthera leo. Next base: position 28,860,754 of record NC_056683.1, on the reverse strand, counting down.
GATGAAACGTGGTTCCTACTCAGTGTTGTTTCGAGAGTTGAGCATATGGCTCTTTCCTTGTAGGTGATCCATAGGTTGTCAAACTATTTTAACTTGAAGCCAGATGTTAGGTGAAAGATGCTTTGTCCACAGTGTTTTCGCACATAGTTGATTGAGTATAGGCACCTTTCCGCATAGTTCCCGCATAGGTCTTCAATTCCTTCTTAGTCAAACAAGATAGATGGCAGTTGAGAGGTGGTTTGTCCACAGTATTCTCTCACAGAGTCGTGTATATGTCACTTTCTGCAGCGTTCCCCGCGTATGTTTTCAGATACTTCTAACAGGGAAACAAGATGTTACTTGATAGATTGTTTTTGCAAAGTGCTGGTCGACGCGCCTGAGTATATGGCTCTTTTGGCCTAGGCCCCGAATAGGTTTTCCAAGAGTTCTCACTTGGTGAAATCAGGTGAGAGTTGAAAGAGACTTTCAAAACACTAGTGCTTGCAAAGTGCTGGTTGACAGAGTTGAGGCTATGGCACGTCCGGCATTGGCTTGTCATAGTTTCTGAAACAATTTTAACTTAATGAAACGAGATAGTGGAAAGAGGGTTTCCCTACAGTGTTCACAGATTTCAGTATATGACGCTCTCTGCCTCGTCCCCGCATTGCTCTTCAAACAACTCTAACAGTGAAAGGACATGTCAGTTGAAAGATGGTTTCACAGAGTTCAGTATATGACACTCTGCCCAGGCCCCGTATATGGTTACTACCACGTCTAACTTGGCGACAAGAGATTTTCCTTGCAAGACAGTATCCCCACAGTGTTTCACAGAGTAGAGGATATGGCACTATCCGCACAGTCCCCGCCTGGGATTTCAAACACTTCTACCTTAGGGAAACGAGATGGTAGTTGAAAGATAGGCTCCCCAAAGTGCTACTTGACAGAACTGAGTACATGTAACTTTCCTGATGGGCTGTGTTAGGTTGTCCAACAACTTCCAAGGTAATGAAACAAGATAGTAGTCGAAGGATGGCTTCCCCACAGTGCTTTCGCACAGTTGAGTAGATGGCACTTTCCGTTTAGACTCCCGATAGATTTCCAATATTTCTCAGTGAAACACGGTGTCAGTGGAAAGATGGTCCAAAAACTGTTGTTTTACGGCCCTGTCATACTTCCCTGCATGGGTTTTCAAACGCTTCTATCTTGGTGAAACAAGAGGTTTGTTGAAAGACGGTTTGTCCACGGTATTGTCTCCCAGTCTCGGCTGTATGTCACTTTCCACATCGTTCCCTGCATAGGTGTTTAACAATTCTCACTCAGTGATACAAGATGTTAGTTGAAAGATGGTTTCCGCAAAGTGCAGTTTGAGAGTTGGGCCACAGTGTGTGGCACTTTGGGCATAGGCCGCGCGTACTTTTTCAAACACTTGCAACAGTGAAAGGAGATATTGGTTGAAAGATGGTTTCCCCTCAGTGTTGTTTCTCCGCGTTGAGTATACGGCACTCTACACCCTGTAGTTCCCACATAGGTTTCAAGCGGTACTCACCTACTTAGCGAAACCAGATGTTAGCTGGAAGATTGTTTCGCCGCGGTGTTGTTTCCAAGAGTGGTTTCAAAGGGTATGACACTTTCGGAATAGGCCCTGCATAGGTTTTCAAACACTTCTAACTCGGTGAAACGAGAGGTTAGCGGAAAGATGGTTTGCCCACAAGAGTGGGCACAGTGCTCACAGTGTCGTGTATATGTCACTTTCCACATCGTTCCGTGCGTGGGTTGTCAAATATTTCTAACTCCGTGATGCAACATTTAGTTGAAAGATGGTTTCCGCACAGGGCAGCGTGATAGAACTGAGCATATGGCACTTTCCAACCTACTGAAAACGAGATGTTTAGTTGAAAGATGGTTTCTCCCCCCCCCCCCCATTGTTGCTTCTTAGAGTTGCGTCTATGGCACTTGCCCTGTAGGCCCCCCGCATCGGTTTTCAAACAGTTCCCAGTGAATTCAGATAGTTAAAAGAATGTTTTACCACAGTGTTATTTCGGAGTGGAGTGTATGGCACTTTGCGTGATGGCCCCGTAAGGGGTTTCAAACACACCGAACCTAGAGAAACCAGATGTTTGTTGAAAGATTCTTTCACCCCAGTGTTGTTTCACAGAGTTGAGTCTATGGCACTGTCTGCCTAGGCCCCGCATGTGTAGTCAAACACTTTTCAATGGGCAGGAGTTGAGTCCAAAAAAGAGAGGGGAAATTTCTTTGTATACTTATAAGTGAAAGAAGCAATCCTAAAGAGGCTGGAACTGTGAGCAGTAGGGAATGGGGGAGTAAGAGCCGTGGGCACCAGGTCCAAACCTGGTCGACATGTCTATCGAATTGAACAGAGGACACTGTGCTCCCCAATTTGTCAACTGGGAGTTCTTGCCTCTCTGCTTCTCGCAGGTGCTCCTCAGCCATCATTTGGGTGAAGGTCTTCCCAATACAGCACTGCCTTCACTCAGCTGGAACCCAGGCCTAGAGAGAAAGAGGGGTCTGCGCAGCCTCCTTATGCCTACTCCTTGAACAGCACATACAAGCTTTTCAAAGAAGTACACCTATCCCTTAATCTGTGACATCTGAACAGATGCATACCTGGGTCATTCAGGTTTAATTAGAATGTTCTTGGGGGCCTGTTGGGTGGTTCATTTGGTTAGGAGTCCCACTTTGGCTCAGATCATGATCTCAAGGTTTGTGAGTTCAAGCCCAGTGTCAGACTCTGTGCTGACAGCTGAGAGCCTGGACTTCTTCTGATTCTATGTCTCCCTCTTTCTCTCTCTGCCCCTCCCCAACTCGTGCTCTCTTTTTCTCTTCAAAATTAAAATTAGAAAAAAATAAAATGTTCTTGAAGTGGACCAGAGCCCATCTGGCAATTAGCCTACAATAATGTAACACATGTATCATAATCAATGTTATAGATATTCCCACCTTTCAGAAGTTCTCATTATGCCCCTTTGTTTTTATGGAAGACCTACATCGTACGCTTTTTGCTTCTGAAATATATTCAAATAGACTATTCTTTTTGAGAAAAAAAATCACAGTTATAGCAAAAATAATATTCAATATTTGTTTGGTAGGGGAGGACAGAATGGGAGACAGAGTCCCTGAAGATTGTGCTTCTTTGCTAGGGTTACCATAACATAATGCCACACAGTGGGAGGCTACATCAAAAAAAAAATGTTTATTTTCTCACATTTCTGCAGACTGTCCATGTTCAAGGTGTTGCCTGGTTTGATTTCTCCTGAAGTCTCTCACCATGCCTTGCCAATTGTGGTGCTCTTCCTGGGTCATGACATGGCAGATTGTTGTCTCTACCAGTTCTTTTATAGAAACCAACTCTTTATATTTTGGCACCACGACCCTTTTGACCTCATTTACCTATAATTACAATCTTCAATACCTTTCTCCAAATAATCACAATGTGGGTTAAAATTTCCTCATACAAGATTCTGAGGTTACACTATTTACTCACTCATTCATTCATTTATTTGCTTTAATATCTATTTATTTTGAGTTAGAGAGAAAGAAAAATTAGGAGAGGCGGAGAGTGTAGGACAGAGAGAATCCTAAGCAGACTCCACGCTGTCATCTCAGAGGCTGAGATGGGGCTTATCTCACGAACCATGTTACCATGAACTGAGTGAGATCACAGTCTGCCCTCTTACCTATGGTTCCACCATAACTCAGTCCCTCAGGGACATAAAACCAACCATTAAAAGTTACGACAGAACTCTACTGATTTTCTCTGACCTTGGTCTCTCCATGTCCGTTTCCTTCTGGAATGTCCTTTCTCTGCCCATGAATATCATGTTATGTCTTCATGCTTAGGCCTAAGTTGCCCAAATTTACCTCCCCTTATTTTCTCTTCCCCTTATGATGGATGATTCATGATCCAAAGCAATCATCTGTTGCCAAAACAATGTGTTTTGTGGGGTGGATTTCAAGAAAAACACAGGGTCAGCAAAGAAGAGTTTACTTCGTAGAAATAACTGCAGGACCTAAGAACAGGAATTTTGAGCTTAAAGACTTCAGATGCTGGCACAGCAGTGTGACTAGTTTCAGTTGAAAAATTGCGATATTTCAGATAATAATGTCCAAAAGTGTCAGACTGTAATTTTTTAAAATTTACACACATGACCCATACAAATAGAGCATGAACATGGGTTAAAAAACTCCTTCAGCTTCTATGTTACTGAGGATTTCAAGAAAATATTAAAGGATTTTTTTTAAAGTCCTAAAAACATAGTCCTTATATTTTACCAAGATACATCTAAAGAAGTCTACTTCCTGCATTGGAGATGAGCTGTTTCATGTTCTTAAAGGGTAATAAAAGTAGGAACTTTGGATTTATCTTGCCAGTGACAACAATCATTTCTTTGATTTCTTTAACATGAAACATCCTCAGGAGGCCATATGGATATCAGGTTGCCTCATCTTAAACTTCCCATCACATCTTCCCTAAAGGTGAATCTATTCTCCCTCTGTCCATGTGCTCCATATTCTACACCTGAAACTAATATTACACTGTATGTTAGCTAGCTGCAATTTAAATAAATTCTTTAAAAATTATTCTATTTTAACCACAGGGAAAGGACCCGTGCTGAAGTGCATAAAGCATCATTTTGGGAGTGCTTCAAGTGACACTCTTGTACTTCATAGACATATAGAGTGACAATTTACCTACAACTTCCCTGTGCAAACACTAATGCTTTACTGCTGAAAAGTAACTTTTTCTCTAAGAGGGTTTTAAAAGCTTCTTGGGAATAAGCAGTCAGAATTATTCTTTTTTTTTTTTTTTTTTTTCAACGTTTATTTTATTTTTGGGACAGAGAGAGACAGAGCATGAACGGGGGAGGGACAGAGAGAGAGGGAGACACAGAATCGGAAACAGGCTCCAGGCTCTGAGCCATCAGCCCAGAGCCCGACGCGGGGCTCGAACTCACGGACCGTGAGATCGTGACCTGGCTGAAGTCGGACGCTTAACCGACTGCGCCACCCAGGCGCCCCCAGAATTATTCTTAAACACTTGTAGAGAAGCTCTAGAAAATGGCCTAGCTTTAGGTGCCAAAAAGTACTGTGTGATAATGCATTATTTATGTAGCTTCAAGTGTATATCTAGTAAGACCTTTTCTTTAAACCCTCTATAGTCACATGAGGGGTTTTCGAGGTTCTTGACTCCAATAAAATGTTTTGTTAAAGCATTTGTAAATTAGCTTCTTAAAAACATCCAGTAAGAATTGTGATTACATCCATCTCTATAATGCCCATATCCTGAACTGCCTGAAATAGCTGTGTTCTAAATGAGTTTTTCAAAAACCTTTTAAATACATATAATTACAGGTGTTTCTAAACTTGTTTTATACATGCTATGGAATGGGCTTATATTCACTGCCTAACTACAATGTGCTTAATACATCTTTCATTTGGCTTTTCACGTGCAGCTAGTTGGGTACTTTATTTAAAATCTCTTTATTACCGAACCAGACCAACACTAAACCATCCTACACACCTAGAAAATTGATTGGAGAATTAACCCAAAAATCTGCAAAACTTGAACCACAGAATTCAGCAGGTACATGGCGCAGAGGGCTGAACTTGGTGAGCGAGTAGCCGTGAAAGGTAGGGAACCACTTTTCGGGGAGGAGAGAGACTGGGGAGGGGGGAAGATATGTGAAAGGCACCCCTCTAGAAAAGCAACTGGAAAGTGGAAAAATGAAGAGTCACAGGGACTAAAAAGGGAGAAAGGAGAAAGGAGATGGTTTAAATTCATTAAGACTGTAAAAAGGGGAGCACAAAGGCTGCAACTCTGCAGCTTGATACCTGGCGGTGCTCGGGTGGGAAGGATAAATTCCCAGGAGCAGAGTGGGGTTTGGGAGGTTCTCGGGGAAAAGCGGTTCCACTGCTGGAAGGACATTTGGTAAAGATTTTTGAATCCACCTGGTCCCAGCAGACCCCAGGAGGTGGATGTATTTGCCCGTGCAAGGTCGTTAACAGTGAAGCCTGGTACCAGATGTGTGTTGTGATTTTCCATAATACCCGAAACACTGCTGCTACACTGTCTCGTGAAATTTTTCTGGGGCAGGCTGGCACCTGGCTGCAGTCTTGGGGCAATGGCAACAACAAGGTCCAGAGGGCATTCCTGGGGTGCAGCCGATATTTGGCCACTGCTGGCTGAGACCCTCCCACAGAGGGGCAGAGAGGGTCAAAGCTACACTCCTTCAGAAGGGGAGAGGGAAAACAGCTGCATCTGAGACAAACCTTAGGAAAGAGGTACTGCCTGGGGCCTGGTCACAGAGAGTGAAAAAGCGGGGAGTGGACAAGAGCTAAAGACAGAAGACAGGTGAACGATGCTGATCCAGGAGATCAGACTGGGTAGGTGGGTGTCACCATTTTCACTGCTTTTGTGCATGCACATATGCACCTAAGAGCTGAGCCTTGCAACAATCCACCCCAGTAAGCAGGTAGTGCCATCTAGTGGAGAGCGGAGCTGTTACACTGAGCCCTACACAACTGGGCCAACATGGCTCCACCAGAATACAAGACTCACCGCCGGCTTAATTTATGGACTATAAGGAGCTACATAGACTGACATCTAGGGGAAAATGAAGCAATTTCAGTCTTATTTCAACTGCTGGCAGGTTCATGTATTCAAGTTTTTTCGTTTATTCTTTTTCCTTTTTTTTTACAATTTTTTTCTTAAATACAGAAAGAAAAAATGATTTTTATTTTCAATTTTTATTAAAAATAACTTTAATTTTTATTACTCTAATTTTTAGTTTTGTGTAAATTTTTTCAAATTCTACTTTACTTCCATTATTTTATTTTAGCCTACTTCAATTTTCAAATTTCAAATTTCCTTTTCAAGTTTTCAATTTCCTGTTTTTCTTTCTTTTTCATTTTTCTTTTTCATTTTTCTTTTTCTTGAATGCAGAAAGAGAAGACTTCATTTTTACTTTCAATTTCTTTTTAAAATAATTTTATTTGGGGCGCGTGGGTGACTCAGTCGAATAAGCCTCCGACTTCAGCTCAGGTCACGATCTCGCTGTCCGTGAGTTCGAGCCCCGTGTCGTGCTCTGGGCTGATGGCTCAGAGCCTGGATTCTGGAGTCTGTTTCCGATTCTGTGTCTCCCTCTCTCTCTGCCCCTCCACCGTTCATGCTCTGTCTCTGTCCCAAAAATAAATAAACATTAAAATTTTTTTTTAAATAAAAAAATAAAAATAAATATTTTTATTTAATTTTATTATATATTTTTGCTTTTATGTAATTTTTTTCAAATTCTATCTTACTTCCATCACTTTATTGTAGTCTACTACAATATATTCACTTTTTCAAATTTGCAAATGATTTTTTTAATCTTTTTTCTCTTTTTCATTTTTCTTTTTTCTTAAATACAGAAAATGAAAAATTCACAGTTATTTTAATTTCTTTAAAATATTTTTCTTTAATTTTTTTCTACTAAATTCTTTATTTTGTGTATATTTTTTCAAATTCTATTTTACCTCATCATCTCATTTTACTCTACTTCAGTGTATTCATTTTTTCAAATTCAAATTTTTATCTCCTCCTCCCTTGTTTTTTCTTTCTAACCTGTGAAACCACTTTCAACACCCATACCAAAACACACCTAGGATTTAGCAAAATCTTTTCGATTTTTGTGTGTGTTTTTAATTTTAATTTTAATTTTTAAAATTTTATTTTTTTATTTCAATTTTCTACACTAACTCATTTTCTTCCTTCAAAATGGTAAAACAAAGGAATTCACCCCAAAAGAAAAAGCACGAAGAAACAAGAGACAGGGATTTAACCAACACAGATAGAAGCAAGATGTCTGAACCAGAATTTAGAATCACGATAAAAATACTAGCTGGAGTCCAAAATAAATTAGAATCCATTTCTTCAGGGATAAAAGAAGTAAAAAATAGCCAGAATAAAGATAATGCTGTAACTGAGCTGCAATCATGGATGGAAGCAGTGGCGGTAAGGATTGATGAGGCAGAACAGAAAACCAGCTATACAGAGGAAAAACTTATAGAGAATAATGAAGCAGAAAAATGAGGGAGATGAAGGCAAAAGAGAATGATTTAAGAATTAGAGAAAAATCAGTGACTCCTTAAAAAGGAACAATATCAGAATCATAGGGGTTTCAGAAGAGGAAGAGAGATAAACAGGGATAGAAGTGTTATGTGAGCAAATCATAGTGGAAAACTTTCCTATCCTGGGGAAAAAGGCAGACATCAAAATCCAGGAAGCACAGAAAACCCCCTTTAGATTCAACAAAAAGCGACCATCAGGCATATAGTCAAATTCACAAACTACTCAGGCAAGGAGAGAATCATGAAAGCACCAAGGAAAAAAGGTCCCTAACCTACAAGGGAAGAGAGATCAGGTTTGCAGACCTATCCACAGAAACTTGGCAGACCAGAAAAGGGTGGCAGGATATATTCAGTGTGCTGAATCAGAAAAAGTATGCGGCCAAGAGTTCTTTATCCATCAAGGCTATCATGCAAAAGAGAAAGAGAGATAAAGTTTCCCAGACAAAAATTAAAGGAGTTTGTGACCACTAATACAGCCCTGCAAGAAATTTTAAGTGGGAATCGCTCAGGGGAGAAAAAAATGAATATATATACAAAAGCAATGAAAGATTAGGACCAGAGAACATCACCAGAAAGTCCAATTCTACAAGCATGAAAATGGCAATAAATTCCTTTCAGTACTCTAAACGTCAATGCACTCAATGCTCCCATCAAAAGTTAACACAACGGATAAGAAAACAGACACATCTATATGCTCTTTACAAGAGACCCACTTTAGACCTAAAGACCTGTACATATTGAAAATAAGGGGATGGAGAACCATCTATCACGCTAATTGTTAACAAAAGAAACCTGGAGTAGCCATACTTGTATCATACAATTTAGACTTTAAAATAAAGACTGTATCAAAAGATGCAGAAGGGCATTATATCATAATCAAGGGGTCTATAGACCAAGAAAACCTAACAATAGTAAACATGTGCCAAATATGAAAACAACCAAATATATAAACAAGTTAATCACAGACATAAAGAAACTCATCTATAGTAACACTATAATAGTAGGAGACTTCAACACCCCACTCACAGAAATGGACAGATCATCTAATCAAAAATCAACAAGGAAAAAATGGCTTTGAATGACAAACTTGACCAGATGGACTTAACAGTTATATTCAGAACATTTCATCCTGAAGCAGCAGAATATAAATTTTTCTCCAGTGCACATGGAACATTCTCCAGAATAGACCATATACTAGGACAAAAATCAGCCCTAAGTACAAAAAGATCGAGATCGTACGTGCATATTTTCAGACCACAACACTATGAAACTTAAAATCAACCACAAGAAAATATTTGTAAAGGTAAAAAATACTTGGAGACTGAAGAACATCCTACTAAAAGATGAATGGGCTAACCAAGCAGTTAAATTGGACATTAAAAAGCATACGGAAGTCAATGAAAATAACACCACAACCCAAAACATCTGGGATGCAGCAGAGGCGGTCATAAGAGGAAAGTATATAGCAATCCAGGCCTTTCTAAAGAAGGAAGAAAGATCTCAGATACACAACCTAACTTTATGCCTTAAGGAGCTGGAAAAAGAACAGCAATAAACCCCAAAACCAGCAGAAGAAGGGTAATAATAAGGATTAGAGGAGAAATTAATGCTATCAAAACAAAAAAAAAAAAAAACCACACCAAAAATTGTTAAACCACTAGCTATTTTGATCAAGAAGAAAAAGGAAAGGACCCAAATAAATAAAATCAAGAATGAAATAAGAGAGATCACAATCAACACAACAGAAATAAAAACAATAATAAGAGATTATTAAGAGTAATTTTTTGCCAATAAAATGGGCAATCTGGAGGAAATGGACAAATTCCTAAAAACATATACATCACCAAAATTGAAACGAAGAAACAGAAACTTTGACAGACACATAACCAGTAAGGAAATCGAATTAGTAATAAACCCACGAAAAATCATGAGTCCAGGGCCAGATGGCTTTCCAGGGGAATGCTACCAAATATTTAAGGAATGTTAATACCTATTCTCTTGAAACTGATCCAAAAAAATAGAAATGGAAGGAAAACTTCCAAATTTTTCTATGAAGCCCGCATTACCTTGATTCCAAAACCAGAGACCTCACTAAAAAGAACTATAGACCAGTTTCCATGATGGACATGGATGCAAAAATCCTCAACAATTTAGAAGTGACAGGATCAAACAATAAATTAAAAAAAATTATTCACCACGACCAGGTGTGATACCTGGCATTCAGGGCCTATTCAATAGTCACAAAGCAAATACCACGATTCATCACATCAATAAAAAAAGAAAAGAATCATGATCCTCTCAATAGAGGCAGAAAAGGCATTTGACAAAATACAGCATCCTTTCTTCATAAAAACCTTCAAGAAAGTAGGAATAGAAGGAGCATACCTCAAGATCATAATAGAAGACCAACGCTATCATCTTCAATGGGGAAAACTTGAGAGCATTCCCGCTAAGGTCAGGAACAAGACAGGGATGTCCACTCTCACCACTCTTATTCAACATAGTATTGGATGTCTTAACCTCTGCTATCAGGCCACACAAAGAAATAAAAGGCATCGGCCAGGAGGAGGTCAAACTTTCACTCTTTGCAGATGGCATGATCTATATGGAAAACCCAAAGGATTCCACCAAAAAACTGCTAGAACTGATTCATGAATTCAACAAAGTTGCAGGATATAAAATCATTGCACAAAAATATGTTGCTTTCCTATACATCAACAATGAAGCGACAGAAAGAGAATTCAAGGAATCGATCCCATTTGCAGTTGCACCAAAACCATAAAATACCTAGGAATAAATCTAACCAAAGAGGTGAAAATTCTATAAACAGAAAACTTTAGAAAGCTGATGAAAGAAACTGAAGAGGACACAAAAAAGTGGAAAAAGATTCCATGCTCCCGGATAGGACAAACAAATGTTAAATTATTGATACTACCCAAAGCAATCTACATATTCAACCTGATTCCTATTAAAGTAACACCAGGATTCTTCACAGAGCTAGAACAAATAATCCTAAAATTTGTATGCAATTAGAAAAGACCCCGAAGAGCCAAAGCAATCTTGAAAAAGAAAACCAAAACAAGAGGCATCACAATCCTAGACTTCAAGCTATACTACAAAGCTGTAATCACCAAGACAGTATGCTACTGGAACAAGAACAGACACTCAGATCAATGGAATAGAATGGAGAAACCAGAAACGGACCCACAAATATATGGCGAACAAATCTTTGACAAAGAAGGAAAGAATATACAACGGAATAAAGACAGTCTCTTCAAGTGGTGCTGGGAAAAATGGGTAGCGACATGCAGAAGAATAAACCTGGGCCATTTTCTTACATCACACATATAATCTCAAAATGGACGAAAGACCTCAATTTAAGAAAGGAAGCCATCAAAATCCTAGAGGAGAAGGCAGGCAAAAACCTCTTTGATCTTGGACACAGCAACTTCTTACATCTCCAGAAACAAGGGAAACAAAAGAAAAATGAACTATTGGGACCTCATCAAAATAAAACGCTTCTGCACATCAAAGGAAACAATCAGCAAAACTAAAAGGCAACCGACAGAATGGGAGAAGATATATGCAAATGACATATCAGGTAAAGGGTTAGTATCAAAAGTCTATAAAGAAATTATCAAACTCAACACTCAAAAGACAATCCAGTGAAGAAATGGGCGAAAGACATGAATAGACACTTCTCTAAGGAAGACATCCTGATGGCCAACCGACACATCAAAAATTGCTCATCACTCATCATCAGGGAAATACAAATTAAAACCACCATGAGATACCACCTTACACCTGTCAGAATGGGTAACATAACAACTCAGGCAACAACAGATGTTGGCGAGGATGCAGAGAAAGTGGAACTATTTTGTATTTTTGGCAGGAATGCAAGCTGGTGCAGCCACTCTGGAAAACAGTATGGAGGTTTCTCAAAATAGAACTACCCTAGGACCCAAAAATTTCACTACTAGGCATTTATCCAAGGGATACACATGGGCTGTTTTGAAGGGACACATGCACCCCCACGTTTATAGCATCACTATGAACAATAGCCAAAATATGGAAAGAGCCCAAATGTCCATCAGTGGAAGAATGGATGTGGTATATATATACAATGAAGTATTACTCAGCAGTCAAAAAGAATGAATTCTTGCCATTTGGAGCTACATGGATGGAACATTAAGGTACTTTGCTAAGAGAAATTATTCAGAGAAAAACAATCATATGACTTCACTCATTTGAGAACTCTAAGAGACAAAACAGATGAACATAAGGAAATGGGAAGAAAAATATAAAAACAGCGAGGGGGACAAAACAGAAGAGACTCATAAATGTGAACAAAATGAGGGTTGCTGGAAGGGTAATGGGAGGGGGGATTGGGTAAATGGGTAAGGGTTTTAAAGAATCTACTCCTGAAATCATTGTTTTACTATATGCTAACTAATTTGGATGTAAATTTTAAAAAATAAAAAATAAAATTAAAATAAATAAAATCTATTTATTACCAAAAGGGAATGGCCAAGCACGTAATTGCCACAAACACAATTGTACCTAAGGAATCTGAGTTAACTCAAAGATTATTTGATAAAAGTGTGCTTATATCCTTGTAAATAATCATGGGAATGTACAGGTGCTTTTCTTGCTGAAACAGCTATGTGCTCAATATCACCAAATATTTTTTACCATATAATTTATTGTCAAATTGGCTTATGTATAACACCCAATGCTCATCCCAAGTGTCCTCATCCATTTTACTCTCTCCCCACCCCACTTCGGACTATCTTCAGTTTATTCTCTGTATTTTAGAGTCTCTTATGGTTTGCCTCCCCCACCCCTTGTTTGTAACTTTTTTTCACATTCCCTTCCCCCTATGGTCTTCTGTTGTTTTTCAAGTTCCACATAGAAGTGAAAACATATGATATCTGTCTTTCTCTGACTTGACTTAGTATAATACCTTCCAGTTCCATCCTTGTTGCAAATGACGTGATTTCATTCTTTCTCATTGACAAGTAGGATTCCTTTATATTTATAAACCACATCTTATTTTCCCATTCATCAGTTGATAGATATTTAGGCTCTTTCCATAATTTGGCTATTGTTGAAATCACTGCTATAAACATTGGAGTAACTGTGCCCCTATGGATCAGCATTCCTGTATCTATTGGATAAGTTCTTGGTAGTGCTACTGTTGGTCGTAGGGTTGTTCTATTTTTAACTTATTTTGAGGAAATTCCACACTGTTTTCCAGAGTGGCTACACCAGTTTGCCTTCCCACCAACATTGCAAGAGGGTTCCCATTTCTCCATATCCTCCCCAGCATCTGTTTTTTCCTGATTTGTTCATTTTAGCTACCCTGACCAGGGTGAGGTGGTATCTCAGTTTGGTTTTGATTTGTATTTCCCTGATGGTGAGCGATGGTGAGCATATTTTCATGTGTCTCTTGGCCATCTGGATGTCTTCTTTGGAAAAGTGTCTATTCAGGTCTCCTGCCCATTTCTTCACTGGATTATTTGTTTTGCAGGTGAGTTCGGTAAGTTCTTCATAGATTTTGGATACTAATCCTTTTTCTGTTATGCGATTTGCAATTACCTTCTCCTCTTCCGTTGGTTGCCTTTTACTGTTGCCGATTGAAGCTTTATATCTTGATGAGGTCACTATAGTTCATTTTTGCTTTTGATTCCCATGCCTTTGGAGATATGTTGAGAAAGGAAGTGTTCTGGCTGAGGTCAAAGAGTTTTCTGCCTGTTTTCTCCTTTGGGTCTTAAAGTTTACCTGTCTCACATTTAAGTCTTTCATCCATTTTGAGTTTATTTTTGTGTATGGTGTAAGAAAGTGACCTAGTTTCATTCTTCTCCATGTTGCTGTCTAGTTCTAGCACGATTTGCTAAAGAAACAATCTTTTTTTATTGGATATTCTTTTCTGCTTTGTCAAAGATTAGTTGGCCATAGCTTTTTGGGTCTAATTCTGGGTTTTCTATTCTATTCCATCAGTCTCTGTGTCTGTTTTTGTGCCAATACCATACTGTCTTGGTTATTACAGTTTTGTAGTAATGGCTAAATTCTTGTATTGAGATGCCTTCCACTTTGGTTTTCTTCCTCAATATTACTTTGGCTTTTACTTTTTTTGTGGTTCCATACAAATTTTAGGATTTTTTGTTATTGCTTTGAGAAGAATTCAGTGCAATTTTTATTTGGATTTTCACTGAATGTGTAGATTGCTTTGGATAGTATTGACATTTTAACATTATTTATTTTTCCAATCCATAAGCATGGATTTTTTTTTCATTTCTTTGTCTTCTTCAATTTCCCTCATAAGGTTTCTATAGTTTTCAGCATACATATCTTTTATATTTTGGTTAGGTTTATTACTAGGTATTTTATGGTTCTTGGTGTAGTTGCAGATGGGATTATTTTCTTGGTTTCTCTTTCTTTTGCTTTATCATTGGTGTAGGTACATGCAACCAATTTCTGTACACTGATTTTGTACCCTGGGACTTTGCTACCTTCATGTATCAAGTCTAGTAGTCTTTTGGTGGAGTCTCTCAAGTTTTCCATGTCGAGTATTATGTCATCTGTGAAAAGTGAAAGTTTGGCTTCTTTGCTAATTTGGATGTCTTTTCTTTCGTTTTGTTGTCTGATTGCTGACGCTAGGACTTCCAACACTATGTTAAACAACAGTGGCTGGACCCAGTGGCTGTCCAGTGACTGGACGACTTTGCCATATTTCTTATCTCAGGGGAAAAGCTCTCGGTTTTCCCCCATTCAAGACGACATTAGCTTTGGGCTTTTCACATATGACTTTTATGAGGTTTAAATATGTTCCTTCTATCCCAACCATCTCGAGGGTTTTTATTTAGAAAGGATGCTGTATCTTGTCAAATTCTTTTTCTCCATCTATTTCACATAGTTCTTACCCTTTCTATTATTAATGTGATGTATCCCAATGATTGTTTTGTTAATATTGAACCAGCCATGCATCCCAAGAATGAATCCTACTTGATCATGTTGAATAATTCTTTTTATATACTGTTGAATTTGATTTGCTAGTTGAGATTTTTGGCATCAATGTTCATCAGGGGTATTGGTTTGTAATTCTCCTTTTTTGTGGGGCCTCTTGTTTGGGAATCAAAGAAATGCTGGCTGCATAGAATGAGTCCAGAAATTTTCCTTCCATTTCTATTTTTTGGAACAGCTTAAGAAAGATAGGCATTACCTCTGCTTTAAATGTCTGGTAGAATTCTCCTGGGAAACCATTGGCCCAGGACTCATTTTTGGGGGGATTTTAGATAAATGATTTAATTTTTTTCACTAGTTATGGGTCTGTTCAAATTTTCTATTTCTTCCCATTTGAGTTTTGATAGTATGTGGATATCTAAGAATTTGTTCATTTCTTTCAGGTGGTCCACCTTGTTGGTATATAATTTTTCATGGTACTCTCTGAAAATTGTTTGTATTTTGAAGGATTAGTTGTAATAAGCCCATTTACCCTCGTGATTTCATCTGTTTCCTCTCTCTTTTCTTTTCGATAATTCTGGCCAGAGCTTTATCAATATTATTTTTTCAAAAAAAAAACCAGCCCTTAATTTCATTGATCTGTTCTACTGTGTGTTTGGATTCTATATTGTTTCATTCTTTTCTGATATTATTAGTCTTCTGCTGGGCTTCAAGTTTCTTTGCTGTTTTGCTTCTATTTCTTTTATGTATGCTGTTAGATTTTCTAGTTGGGATTTTTCTTGTATCTGGAGATGGGCCTGGATTGTAACCTGTTTTCCTCTTAAGGCTGCCTTTTTTGCATCCCAAAGGGTTTTGACTGCCTTTTTTTCATTTTCATTTGTTTTCATATATTTTTAAATTTCTTCTTTAATTGCCTGTTGACCCATTCATTCTTTAATAGGATGTTCTATAACCTCCATGCATTTGGAGGTTTTCCAGCCTTTTTCTGTGGTTGATTTCGAGTTTCACAGCATTGTGATCTGAAAATATGCATGGTATGATTCCAATTCTTTTATATTTATTGAGGGCTGTTTTGTGACACAGTATGTGATCTGTCTTGGAGAATGTTCCATGTATGACAAATAAGTATTCTGCTGCTCTAAGATGAAAAGCTCTGAATACGTCATGTCCATCTAGTACAGTGTGTCATTCAGGGCCACAGTTTATTGATTTTCTGCCTAGATGATCTGGTTATTGATGTAAGTGGAGTATTAAAGTCCCCTGTATTTACCACATTCTTATCAATAATGTTGCCTATGTTTGTGATTAATTTTTTTATATATTTGGGTGCCTCAAAATTCGGTGCATAAACAGATTATTGTTAGCTCTTCTTTATGGATAGACACTGTAATTATAATATAATGTCTTTTATCTCTTGTTACAGACTTTGGTTTAAAATCTATTTTGTCTGATAAAAACATGGCTATGCCAGTTTTCTTTTGACTTTCAGTAGCATGATAAATGGTCCTCCAGCCCCTCACTTTTAATCTGAAGGTGTCCTAAGTTTTAAAATGGGTTTCTTGTAGAAAGCAAATAGATGAGTCTTGTTTTTTATCCATTCTCATACGCTATGCCTTTTGATTGGAGCCTGTAGTCCATTTACATTCAGTGTTATAATTGAAACGTACGGATTTTAGTCATTGTGTTATCTGTAGGTTTCATGCTTGTAGTGATATCTCTGGTGCTTTGTGATCTTTGCAATATTACACTCACATCATCCCCCTTGGGATCGCCTGTAAGGCTGAGTTAGTGGTTATGAACTCTGTCAGTTTTTGTTTGTCTGGGATTTTGTACCCTGGGACTTTGTACCCTTGGACCTTTATCTTTCCTATTCTGAATGACAGACTTGCTGGATAAAAGATTCTTAGCTGCATATTTTTCCTATTTAGCACATTGAATATTTCCTTTCTCTCCCTTCTGGCCTGCCAAATTTCAGTAGATGGGTCTGCTACTACCCTTATGTGTCCACCCTTGTAGGTTAAGGCCTGTTTGTCCTTAACTGCTTTCAGAATTCTTTCTTTATCTTTGTATTTTGCCAGTTTCACTATGATATGTAGTGCAGATCTGTTCCTGTTACGTCTAAAAGGGAGTTCTCTGTGCCTCCTGGATTTCAATGTTCCTTTCCCAGATTGGGGAAGTTTTCAACCTCTTTCTCTCTCTCTTCTTCTTCTGGAACTCCTAT
Organism: Panthera leo; assembly: GCF_018350215.1. Classification (NCBI taxonomy): domain Eukaryota; kingdom Metazoa; phylum Chordata; class Mammalia; order Carnivora; family Felidae; genus Panthera; species Panthera leo. The sequence goes on along the minus strand of NC_056683.1, from coordinate 28,843,467 downwards.
GGTATGGATATTATTATATTTCATTGAATCACTTAGTTCTCTAATTCTCCAAATGTGATCTAGAATTTTTAATCTTTTTTTCAGCTTCATCTTTTACCATATTTTTATCTTCTATTTCACTTATTCATCCCTCTGCCTCTTCAATCCTCGCTGTGACCACCTCTAGTTTATTTTACACCTCATTTACAGCATTTTAAAATTCACTGCGACTAATTTTTAGTTCCTTGATCTTTGCAATAGATTCTCTGCTGTTTTCTATGCTTTTCTCAAGCCCAGCGATTAATCTTATGCCTAATATACTAAATCATTGTTGTTATGTAGTTTATATATGTTTTGATGAATTCTTTAGCTATTATTTCTTTCTGAAAATTCTTTTGAGAAGTCTTCTGTTTCATAATTTTGTATAGTTTTCTGTCCCCTGTGTATTTTAAAAGGTTGTTATGTGCCTGCACCTGCAAGCACTACTATATTAAGAAGGGTCATATACTGTCCAGGGCCTGGCCCTTCAGGAGGTACTATTATGGACAGTGTTACTTGCTGTCTGTTCTGACTTTTGTTGCTTTATCTCCCTATGCATAGTGATGTTTTGGACCGTCCACCAGTTGTGCATTGAAGTAGCCCTCGGCTTCTCGTCCAGCGCTGAGTCTCAGCTGAGGATTCCAGCATTGGAGGGTCAGTCCTTCCCCTGACTGCATGCTTTGTTGACCCTCTTCTTGCTTAGCACAGGGTAGCTGGGGAAGACAATTGTGGGGTTATACACTCACTTCTCATAAAAGAAGACCCAGTGCAGAATTTGGCATTGAGAGCCGAATCCAGGAAAATTGAGAGTTTGATCCTCCTTCTCAGAGACCTTCTATTTCAGCTCATCCCAGTTTCCTGTTTGCAAACAGGTTGATACAGTCATTGAAAATGGTGTGAGACAGAATGTATCACACTGTTGTCAAAACCATTTCATGGGGTTTTCCTAGTCATATTTCCAGTTTTTAATTGTATTATTTCCTTTTCCATAAGGTGCTTTTTAGTGTTACTGACTGTTCCTTCACTGTGCAGATGCTTTTTATTTGATATAGTTCCAAGAGTTTAGTTTTGCTCTAGTTTCTCTTCCCTCAGGAGACATCTTGAAGTTGTGGTGGCTGTCAATGAGGTTACCGCCTGTGTTCTGTGATAGTATTTTTATGGTTTCAGTCTCATATTTAGGTCTATAATCCATTTTTTCCATTTATGTGTTTGTGTAAGGAAGTGCTTCACTTTCATGCTGCATAGAGGGTATCCTAAGGCCAAACCTAAGCCTGACCCGCACCGTAGGCTGGCTCTTGAACCCAAAGACTAAGCTTGACCCACAGCTTAACATGTGCCCTCAACTCAGCCCTCTGGGGAGACCACAGAACTTCCTGGGGTTTATTGCTGTCACCTCCTGGGACCTAACCATAAATCTAGGGAGGTTAGGGCCCTGGCCCTAAGGGGGCCCACCATTGAGGTCTGAGAATAAAAACAGGATTTGGGGCTAAAGTCCAAGAAGAAACATTTCAGAAAGCCAGACTTTCTTCATGACATTTCTATAGCTGGGATGTGGCATCATGAGTGTATTCTAGGCCTCAAACTACCCTCAGCTACCCAATCTTCTGACTCCTGAACCCATCCCCTAAGTCTTAATTGCAACTTATCATTTACCCTTAACTCAGCCCACCTGTGAGATCACTGCACTGTTGAGGATTCTGCCTGTGACACCTCTGGGAACCAGAGCTTAGCTCTGGTTCTTTCACAAAGAGGGCCCACAACTTAAGACAGAAGAACAATTGCAGGCCTATGAGCTGTGCACAATTATTCAGCGAGGAAATCAGGAGTCAGTCATGACATTTTCAAGGTCATAATGGAGCTGCAGAAGGGGATCAAGGGCCAAAAGTTAAACCTGGAACACACAATAGACTGTCACATTCCCACAAACCCTAAGTGTGCCATGCACCCTAACTGGTGTCTGCAACTGCAGGTGCCTGCAAGGAGATCACTGAAATGTTCTTGCCCTGGCACCTCCAGAGACCTAACCCTAACCCTAGCCCAGGGTCTTTCCTCAGGTGGTTCACCTCTTGTTCGGGGAAGGTACTCATTTGGGGCCCAAGAATTGCGCAGGAGTAATCCCCAGGAACCCAGATAATAGCCTTGATATTTCCAAGGTAGGGATAGACTGCACAAGGGGAATCTTCCCCCCATTATTTGCTGGCCCTATAACCCAAGCCTAAACCTGACCTGCACCCTAACACAGGCTCTCACCTCAGCCCTTTGGAGGAGATCACTGTGCTTCTTGGGGCTCAGCCTTTGGCACCTCCCAGGACCTAACTGTAACCCTAACCAGGGCCCTGTCCCTAAGGAGGCCCACCATTGAGGTCAGAAGAAGAAAAACAGATTTGGGGCCAAAACCCCATGGGAAATATTTCAGTGTGGAAGTCAGAATATTGCCATGACATTTCCAGGGTGTGGTTGGAGCCACAGGAGGGGATTCTGAGAACTTCCCTAACCCAGGCCCACACAATCTTCTGGCTCCTGAATCCAAACCCAAACGCTGACCCACACTGGACCATGCACCCTCAACTCAACCTTCTAAGGAGATCACTGCACTGTTTTTGGTCCTGCCGCTGGCACTTCTTGGTTGCCTAGCCTAACCCTAGCCGTGGTTGTGCTAGTAAGGAGGTAGATGTCCCAGGTCTGAGAAAAGAACAGAGTAGTGGCCAAGGAAAGATGCCAAAATATTTAGTGAGGAATGCAGTAGTTGGCCATGATATTTCCATGGCCTGATTCAATCTTCAGAAGGGGATCTGTGGCCAAAATGTAAGCCTGGGACACACAATCGGGAGTCCACTGCACCCAAACTCTAAGGCTGTCTCGCACTCAAACCGGCGACCTCAACTCAGCCTTTCAGGGAGATCATTGCACTAGTGTCAATTCAGTCCTTGAATCCTCCTAGAACCTAACCCTAACCCTAGCCAAAGCACTTTCCCTATGGGGGCCTATTTCCTAAGTTTAAGAACATAACTGATTTGGAGCCCATAACTGGTGTGGGATTATTCAGTATGGAACTTGGAAAATAGCCATACTATTCCCAAAGCACAGATGGAGCTGCACAAAGGGGATCCAGAGGCCAACGCTAAGCTTGGCCCACACCATTGACCAGTCATTCAATCCAAAGACTAAGCTTGACCCAAACCCTTATCTGTGCCCTTAACCTAGCATTTCAGGAAGAACACTGTGCTGCTGGGTGTTCAGACCCTGGTGCCTCCTGGGACATAAACCCCAATCCTAGCCATGGCCATGGCCCGAAGTAGGCAAAATATTGAGGTATGAGTAAATAAGGGATTTGGGGCTAAAGGCCAATGGTGAATAATTCAGTGTGGAAGCCAAAATTTCACCATGGCATTTCCATGGTTGGGATAGAGCTGCAGGAGTGGATTCTGAGCCTAAACTTAACCGTAACTCCAACAGTCTCCTGATTCTTGAACGAAAACTCTAAGACTGAATCTCAGCCTACCTTGCACCAACTCAGCCAACCAGGGAGATCACTGGACACTGCTGGTGACAGTTCCCCTGACAACTATGAGAACCTAACCTTAACCTTAGTTAAGGCTCTTTCTCAAATGGGCCCAGAACCAGGATAGAGAAAAGAACACTTGGGGTCCATGACTGATGCAGAGTTATTCATTAAGGAACCTAATATTTGGCCGTGAAATTTCCAGGGTCAGAATGGAACTGCAGAGGAGGATCTTGGTCCAAATCCTAAGCTAGAAACAATTGGCCACTACCTGCCCACAAACCCTAAGGGTCTCCTGCACCCTAACAGGTGCGTTCTAATCAGCCTTATAGGTAGATCACTGTCATGGTGTCTGTTCATTCCCTGTCACCTCTAGTGACCTAACCATAACCATAGCCCAGGCTTTTTCCTTTGTGGTCCAGCTCCTAGTCTGAGGAAGAACGCATTAGGGGCCCATGAATAATCACCAGGAACCCAGATTATAATCACAGGAATAATCACCAGGAACCCAGATAATTGTCTTGATATTTCCAAGGTAAGGATGAAGCTGCACAAGGGGGATCCTGAGGCAAAAACTAATGTTTGGCTGGCCCTATAGCCTATTGGCTGGCCCTATAATCCAAATCTTAAACCTGACCTGCATCCTAACAAATGACCTCAACTCAGTCTTCTAGGGATATCACTGTGCTGCTCGGGTTCAGCCTCTGGCATTTACCAGAAACTAAGCTCTAACACTAGCCAAGACCCTGGCCCTAAAGGGACCCACCCTTGAGGTCTGAGAAAAGAGTGGATTTGGAGCTAAAGACCAACGTGAATTATTTCAGCACAGAAGCTAGAATTTCACCATGATATTTCCAGGGCCTGGAGGGACCTACAGTGTGGGGGAGGGGGGATTCTGAGACCTTCCGCAATCTTGGACCACACTATCTTCTGGTTCCTGAATCCAAACACTAATGCTGATGCACACCTGACCAATCTCCCTCAACTCAGCCCTCCAGGCTGTACTATTGGTGGTTGTGCCACTGGAACTTCCTGGTTACCTAACCTAACCCTAGTCATGGCTCTGGTTCTAAGGAGACCCACCTCCCAGGTCTGAGAAAAGAACTGACCAGGCGCCCATGCAGGGAGCCTACATGGTAATCCCAGGAGTTTACCGATATTTCCAGGGTCAGAATACAGGTTCAGAATGGGATCCAGGGTCCAAACCAAAGCCTGTGACACACAATCAGGTATCCACTGCACCCAAACTCTATGGCTTCCTTGCATCTTAGCAGGTACCCTCACAACAAAACCCTCTATGGAGATCACTAGACCGATGATGGTTTAGACACTGAAAGCTCACCTTGGCATGGTTGGCATGAGAGTGGTCACCCTGCTAAAACCTTACCCCCTCCTGCCTGAATTGCTTGACTTTCAACAGCTGAAGTTTTGCCTGTGCACATTGCAATCCCTATGCTTGTCAACAAAGAGAAGATCCAAGTTTACAAGACCAGAGTCCTACTCTACACACTTACATGTTAGCTGAGAACCATCAGCAACACCAAATTACCGGTGTCTCTATCCACTGAAGAAAAATCCTGGAGAAGAAGGTGACAAAAGATTTCTTGCCCTATCTGAGGTAAGAATGCACAGATATGCCCAGCCTACGTGTGTTCATTCATAAATGAACTTGCTAAGAGATTTTGCTATTCACTTCATTCCCAGAATAATCCCATTCTTATCTAAAATGGATATCTTTGACTTTCTGTGTATCCGTTCCCATTCCCTTGCTATTTTTTTTAAGTCCCCTCTTTGGGTAACTCAAGGCCGGACCTAAAAGCAATGTCCCCTCATTTTATTTGGGGAGCCTGGCCAAGTTATCCTGACTCTGGCATTGGTTGGGAAAAAAACCGATTGATACCTTTTAGAAATATTCCGACAATAAAAAGACATAAGGCACTTGAAGGTTGCCAGACAAAATGTTGGTGTATAGGCAAAGCCAGAGTAATTGGGAAGAAGCACCTTCACTTGTGAGAAGAGAAACAAAATTAGTTTAGTCTCAGTTTTAAACCATTGTGGAAATGAAGAAATTTGACCCATCATGTATCCATTCTGAGCCCCTGTTTTTCTAATAAGGTCTTGAGTCACTTTGAAATTTGATAGTGCTTTCCCTCCCCTCAACTGGCTAAATGAGCTACCCTCATCCTGAGAAGCAGAAGTCTCTTAGATGGGCAATTTTCTCCCAGAGATAGGTCAGGGTAGAAAGAGCCCATTCAAGGATTTCTGCACCCAGTTCTTGGTTCCATACACTTGACAGTCAGCAGGGAGACTAACCCTGAACCACTGAATGCATGTTGCATTGATAGTTGATAGAAAGGGCAGGAAAATATGCAATGGTCAGAATAATTCTTGTCTTACCAAAGTTCTGGATGAATATTTCATGCAGTAAGGGCATCAAGTGTAGACAATAGATGTTATTCTTCCCCAAAGGTGTAACACCTTTGGTGTTTCTTACTCTTGAGATTATGCTAGTCACTTCATCTTTTTTTTCCCTTTTCTCATCTGTAAGAAAGAGTTTTGGGCCTGAGGGGTTCCAAGTCCACCTTTTAGCTCTTTTTTCATACTTGGTTTACTCTGGTAGGCGTTCAGGTCCAGATTTTAAGACAAATTCATTCTTATTTTAACTGAAGAGTTGACTCAAGTTCTCTCGACCCTGGAATACATTGGGCTATGGAGCCTGTCACCACTTGCATTTTAGAACTCTGTGTACATCGGGAAACCTAAGATATTTTAAGGTACCCAGCACAAAGTGTTTGCATGTAAGCAGGCACAGAGGAGTTGGAAGATATTTTGTCCTGCTTCTGGAACAAGGAAACACTGAGCCATACATCACATTTTCAGTTTTATACCATTCTAATTTGAATTTCAGATGAAGGTTTCTTCTGGTCTGATAGAACCAGTAGTGTTTTTCCCTTTCTATTCTTCTGAAGACAGCCAGCTTCAAATAGATTACACTAGTCACTTTATACTTCCTTTGATCCCACTCTCATATGAAATGAAGAACTTTGTCCATGTGTCCATTCCCATTCTCTTGCTGTTTTTTAACATTTAATTATTTTTGAGAGAGAGAGGGATAGATGTAGAAGCAGAAAGAGGAAGACAGAGAATCTGAAGCAGGCTTTGTGCAGTGTACACAAAGCCTGATGTGCAACTTGAACTCATGATCCTGAGAACATGACCTTAGCATGTCAAGAGTAAGCGGCTTAACTGAGCCACCCAGGGAACCTATCCCTTGCTGTTGCTCTAAACTTATCTTGGTTCCCACCAGGCACAGTGGGCCTGTTAATAACTCACTGAAAAACCAGGGACTGGTGGAGAGTTCCCACTCTGCTCCCATGCTAAAGTCCTTCCACAGGCTTCAAGAGATGCCTGCACTCTGAAGAGCAGATAGTTCATCAGCAGTTTTCTTCAGGATCAGCTATGTGCAGAAACATCCCATCCAAGGACTAGTGCACCAGATAACTTTTTAAATACTTGAGGTCCAGCCATAAGCCAGGACCTGCTATGAATCATTATTGCCTCCAAAGACGGAAAAAACAGCCAATACCAGCAACTTGCCATCTCTTTCTGAAGGAACAATGCAAGAGGTTTCCCTTGGTCTTAGCCCACAGAATTTTCTTGCTCCTGAAACAACCATCTTCCTAGGAGATTGTGCTAGTCACTTAATTTTTTGTTATATTCCATTTTCTTCTGTAATAAGCAACTTTGCCTTCTGTGTATCCTTCAACCTGTTGCTTTTTTTCAAGCTAAGTTCTCCGTGTTGTGCTTTCATGGACAGTGTCTCTGAGTCATTTTATTTACTTTAACTCGAGTCTGGTTAAGTTCTTGGAATTCTGGGACACATTGGGCAACAAGGCCCCTCAAAAATTGCCTCTCAGTCCTATGTTCACAAAGATAAGCCCAGGGAATTTCAATGTTCCCAGCAGGAATTCTGTGTTGTCAGGGTTAGAGATATTGGGAGAGAGCTATCCTCATTTATGTGACATGAGGAACAATGGAGCCAGACATTTAATTATGAGTGTTATCCCATTAACAGCTGAAGTAAAAAACTTTGACACTGTGTGTTTAACCATTCCAATTACCTGGCTAGTACTGATAACTATGTCTTGAGACCCAGGCAAAGGAAATTAAGCTGTCACTCACATAGTGAGTGCCCAGCCATTACTAATGAGCTCTGACCAAGATGTGCTAGCCAAGAGCAGCCAGTTTCTGATATCTCAAAAGAAAGTTTGTTTTCCTGTGAGTACTTGGTTTTTGCCACCTAAGAAATGGTGGTTAAACAATTTATCTCCCTTCTTGGCAATTAAAGATGATTTCACTCTGAAGAGCTCTTGGTTCACCCATGTGCAACATTCTCAAGGACCTGCTTAGCACAAAAAAATGAGCATTCAAGAACTAATGCACCACAACCCCGTTCCAAACACTTGGGCACTAGCCTGGAGCACAAACCCACTACCCTTGAATCACTGCTGTTTTATCCACTGGTAGGATGAGAAGGAAACAGTGAACTCCAGATTTCCCTCTCTTTCTTATGTAAAAATAAA